>NW_024609764.1:260000-292500 GCF_018296145.1 Oncorhynchus tshawytscha
GTCTCTGTTTAGTCTCTGTTAGGGAGTCTCTGTTAAGTCTCTGTTAAGTCTCTGTTTGGTCTCTGTTAAGTCTCTGTTAAGTCTCATGTTAAGTCTCTGTTAAGTCTCTGTTAAGTCTCTGTTTGGTCTCTGTTAAGTCTCTGTTAAGTCTCTGTTAAGTCTCTGTTTGGTCTCTGTTAAGTCTCTGTTAAGTCTCTGTTTGGTCTCTGTTAAGTCTCTGTTAAGTCTCTGTTAAGTCTCTGTTAAGTCTCTGTTAAGTCTCTGTTTGGTCTCTGTTAAGTCTCTGTTAAGTCTCTGTTTGGTCTCTGTTAAGTCTCTGTTAAGTCTCTGTTAAGTCTCTGTTAAGTCTCTGTTAAGTCCTCTGTTTAGTCTCTGTTAAGTCTCTGTTAAGTCTCTGTTTGGTCTCTGTTAAGTCTCTGTTAAGTCTCTGTTAAGTCTCTGTTAAGTCTCTGTTAAGTCTCTGTTTGGTCTCTGTTAAGTCTCTGTTAAGTCTCTGTTAAGTCTCTGTTAAGTCTCTGTTAAGTCTCTGTTAAGTCTCTGTTAAGTCTCTGTTAAGTCTCTGTTAAGTCTCTGTTTGGTCTCTGTTAAGTCTCTGTTAAGTCTCTGTTTGGTCTCTGTTAAGTCTCTGTTAAGTCTCTGTTTGGTCTCTGTTAAGTCTCTGTTAAGTCTCTGTTAAGTCTCTGTTAAGTCTCTGTTTGGTCTCTGTTAAGTCTCTGTTAAGTCTCTGTTAAGTCTCTGTTAAGTCTCTGTTTGGTCTCTGTTAAGTCTCTGTTAAGTCTCTGTTAAGTCTCTGTTTAAGTCTCTGTTAAGTCTCTCTTTATCCACGTTCAGGCTGAACACAGTTCCAGAGTTCTGCTGTCCCTGTGTGTGTGTGTGTGTCTGTTCTGTAATGTGTGTCTATTCTGTAATGTGTGTGTGTGTCTGTTCTGTAATGTGTGTGTGTGTGTGTGTCTCTTCTGTAATGCGTTGTGTGTGTGTGTGTGTGTGTCTATTCTGTAATGCGTTAGTCCTGTCAGAAACTTCAGACACTACCCGCATTCTCAGCACTTCATCTCTTCACAGGACAGGGGCCTCTGAAAGAGAGCATGTGTCCTTCCATCTCCTTCTCACAGGACAGGGGCCCCAGAAAGAGAGCATGTGTCCTTCCATCTCCTTCTCACAGGACAGGGGCCCCAGAAAGAGAGCATGTGTCCTTCCATCTCCTTCTCACAGGACAGGGGCCCCAGAAAGAGAGCATGTGTCCTTCCATCTCCTTCTCACAGGACAGGGGCCCCAGAAAGAGAGCATGTGTCCTTCCATCTCCTTCTCACAGGACAGGGGCCCCAGAAAGAGAGCATGTGTCCTTCCATCTCCTTCTCACAGGACAGGGGCCCCAGAAAGAGAGCATGTGTCCTTCCATCTCCTTCTCACAGGACAGGGGCCCCAGAAAGAGAGCATGTGTCCTTCCATCTCCTTCTCACAGGACAGGGGCCCCAGAAAGAGAGCATGGCAAAGATTGATACTGTCAAAGAGGAATGTACACACAGACAGACAGGGTAGACAGAGTAGACATGCAGGCCTGGGAGACTGCCTGGCACTTACAGTACGGAGCCTGCCATGCTGCGTGAGGGAGGAAGAGGGGAGGAAGGAGGGAATGAAGGAGGGAGAGAGGAAGGGAGGGGAGGGAAAGAGAGAGAGAGAGGCAGGAAAGGAGGGAGGAAGGGAGGGGAGGGAAAGAGAGAGAGAGAGAGGCAGGGAAGGAGGGAGGAAGGGAGGGGAGGGAAAAAGAGAGAGAGAGGCAGGGAAGGAGGGAGGAAGAGGGGAGGGAGAGAGAGAGAGAGAGAGAGGCAGGGAAGGAGGGAGGAAGGGAGGGAGGGGAGGGGAAAAGAGAGAGAGAGAGAGAGGCAGGGAAGGAGGGAGGAAGGGAGGGGAGGGAAAGAGAGAGAGAGAGGGGCAGGGAAGGAGGGAGGAAGAGGGGAGGGGAAAGAGAGAGAGAGAGAGGCAGGGAAGGAGGGAGGAAGAGGGGAGGGAGGAGGGAATGAAGGAGGGAGAGAGGAAGGGAGGGGAGGGAAAGAGAGAGAGAGAGAGAGGCAGGGAAGGAGAGAGGAAGGGAGGGGAGGGAAAGAAAGAGAGAGAGGCAGGGAAGGAGGGAGGAAGGGAGGGGAGGGGAAAAGAGAGAGAGAGAGAGGCAGGGAAGGAGGGAGGAAGGGAGGGGAGGGAAAGAGAGAGAGAGAGAGAGAGAGAGAGAGAGGCAGGGAAGGTGGGAGGAAGGGACTGGGGGGAGAGACAGAAACACAGCCAGCCGGCCTAATCTCCTCTCCTTTCATTTCACCAACAATTCAGCCATCCACGCCTCCCTCCCTCCTTCCCTGTCTGCCTGGCTGTCTCCTCGTTCCACAGCCTAAATAGAACTGGGCACGAGGAATAAAAGCTCTTCTCTTTCAATGCAAAGTGTTCTCTTTTGGAACTTGGACACAGTCTCTCCCCAGTAATGTAGCATTAGGAACTCCTTTCAGACGATTTTCAAGTTCATTCTCATAAGGGGTCTGACTCATTGTTAGACTCATAAGGGGTCTGACTCATTGTTAGACTCATAAGGGCTTTGACTCACTGTTAGACTCATAAGGGCTCTGACGCATTGTTAGACTCATAAGGGCTCTGACGCATTGTTAGACTCATAAGGGGTCTGAATCATTGTTAGACTCATAAGGGGTTTGACTCATTGTTAGACTCATAAGGGCTCTGACGCATTGTTAGACTCATAAGGGGTCTGAATCATTGTTAGACTCATAAGGGGTTTGACTCATTGTTAGACTCATAAGGGGTCTGACTCATTGTTAGACTCATAAGGGGTTTGACTCATTGTTAGACTCATAAGGGGTCTGACTCATTGTTAGACTCATAAGGGGTCTGACTCATTGTTAGACTCATAAGGGGTCTGACTCATTGTTAGACTCATAAGGGGTCTGACTCATTGTTAGACTCATAAGGGGTTTGACTCATTGTTAGACTCATAAGGGGTCTGACTCATTGTTAGACTCATAAGGGGTCTGACTCATTGTTAGACTCATAAGGGGTCTGACTCATTGTTAGACTCATAAGGGGTCTGACTCATTGTTAGACTCATAAGGGGTCTGACTCATTGTTAGACTCATAAGGGGTCTGACTCATTGTTAGACTCATAAGGGGTCTGACTCATTGTTAGACTCATAAGGGGTTTGACTCATTGTTAGACTCATAAGGTGTCTGACTCATTGTTAGACTCATAAAGGGTCTGACTCATTATTAGACTCATAAGGGGTCTGACTCATTGTTAGACTCATTTTTTCCCCGAAAGATAATCTCAAGAAATGTTTTTCTGTAAAAGGTAATCAAATCACAAATTCTCCAGGATACAGTTTAAAAAAAATTGATTTATTTGATTGAGGAATATGCTTCGTAGCCCTTTCCTGCAGTCAAATGACCTGGCAGCCTCATGGGTGGAATGGTATTCATATTTCTTATAATTTCAAAATTAATAAACATTATTTTTTTTAAAAACCTGCCAAAAATCAGGTGTTTGTATGTCAAACCTCTTAAACGCTAGTAAAACCAAATGCATGCTTTTCAACCGATCGCTGCCTGCACCCGCATGCCCGACTAGCATCACCACCCTGGATGGTTCCGACCTTGAATATGTGGACATCTATAAGTACCTAGGTGTCTGGCTAGACTGCAAACTCTCCTTCCAGACTCATATCAAACACCTCCAATCAAAAATCAAATCAAGAGTCGGCTTTCTATTCCGCAACAAAGCCTCCTTCACTCACGCCGCCAAGCTTACCCTAGTAAAACTGACTATCCTACCAATCCTCGACTTCGGCGATGTCATCTACAAAATGGCTTCCAACACTCTACTCAGCAAACTGGATGCAGTATATCACAGTGCCATCCGTTTTGTCACTAAAGCACCTTATACCACCCACCACTGCGACTTGTATGCTCTAGTCGGCTGGCCCTCGCTACATATTCGTCGCCAGACCCACTGGCTCCAGGTCATCTACAAGTCCATGCTAGGTAAAGCTCCGCCTTATCTCAGTTCACTGGTCACGATGGCAACACCCATCCGTAGCACGCGCTCCAGCAGGTGTATCTCACTGATCATCCCTAAAGCCAACACCTCATTTGGCCGCCTTTCGTTCCAGTACTCTGCTGCCTGTGACTGGAACGAATTGCAAAAATCGCTGAAGTTGGAGACTTTTATCTCCCTCACCAACTTCAAACATCAGCTATCTGAGCAGCTAACCGATCGCTGCAGCTGTACATAGTCTATTGGTAAATAGCCCACCCATTTTCACCTACCTCATCCCCATACTGTTTTTATTTATTTACTTTTCTGCTCTTTTGCACACCAATATCTCTACCTGTACATGACCATCTGATCATATATCACTCCAGTGTTAATCTGCAAAATTGTAACTATTCGTCTACCTCCTCATGCCTTTTGCACACATTGTACATAGACTCCCCCTTTGTTTTCTACTGTGTTATTGACTTGTTAATTTGTTTATTCCATGTGTAACTCTGTGTTGTCTGCTCACACTGCTATGCTTTATCTTGGCCAGGTCGCAGTTGTAAATGAGAACTTGTTCTCAACTAGCCTACCTGGTTAAATAAAGGTGAAATAAAAAAAAATAAAAAAATAAAAAACCGTTGTGTTATATTTCAGTCTTCTGTGATGTATATAAAGTGTAATATTGGGATGAAAACTCCAAATTAAATACATTTCAACTCTGTATCTGATATGGTAGAGGTGTCTTTTTAAAAAAAAGCCCATAACCATGTGTGTGAGGTGTATACTTTTGTTTCAAAGTAGATTTGTTTAAGACTACCCAGAAGCACTCTGTGTCAGATTACCCAGAAGCACTCTGTGTCAGACTACCCAGAAGCACTCTGTGTCAGACTACCCAGAAGCACTCTGTGTCAGACTACCCAGAAGCACTCTGTGTCAGACTACCCAGAAGCACTCTGTGTCAGACTACCCAGAAGCACTCTGTGTCAGACTACCCTGAAGCACTCTGTGTCAGACTACCCAGAAGCACTCTGTGTCAGACTACCCAGAAGCACTCTGTGTCAGACTACCCAGAAGCACTCTGTGTCAGACTACCCAGAAGCACTCTGTGTCAGACTACCCAGAAGCACTCTGTGTCAGACTACCCAGAAGCACTCTGTGTCAGACTACCCAGAAGCACTCTGTGTCAGACTACCCAGAAGCACTCTGTGTCAGACTATCCAGAAGCACTCTGTGTCAGACTACCCAGAAGCACTCTGTGTGACCCTGATTTAGCCCACTGCAGTAAATGAATGGATTACAGAATGCTCCTGTCCAACTGTGTTCCCTCAAACAGTCCTTATTCCTGAACATCTCTGTTTGGACAGTTGGACAGCAGATGGACTAGCGTGATATTTACCTACGGTGTTGTAGGCCCACGGTGATGACGACGAGGACAACAACGATGATGATGATGGCGATGATGATATTTACACATTTACAGTCCAGGATTTCAAGACAAAAATGATTGTAGGCCATAGTTCAAACGATTTTAAGTTGACAAAAAAAAAGACAGGGCAAAAATTATGCAAAGCGACCTACTTACTGTAGAAAACTGGGATATGTGGGCAGAACAGCCCAACACTGCCAAGCTGCAGAAAGACTGTAGCAACCTGGGATACATGGGCAGAACAGCCCAACACTGCCAAGCTGCAGAAAGACTGTAGCAACCTGGGATACATGGGCAGAACAGCCCAACACTGCCAAGCTGCAGAAAGACTGTAGCAACCTGGGATACATGGGCAGAACAGCCCAACACTGCCAAGCTGCAGAAAGACTGTAGCAACCTGGGATACATGGGCAGAACAGCCCAACACTGCCAAGCTGCAGAAAGACTGTAGCAACCTGGGATACATGGGCAGAACAGCCCAACACTGCCAAGCTGCAGAAAGACGGTAGCAACCATGGTCTATAAGGGCAGAACGGCCCAACACTGCCAAGCTGCAGAAAGACTATAATACCTGAGATCTAAAGCAACAGAGCACATTGTCTATACACAAACAGACAACCCCATTATTTATTATATTCAGGGATGTGATCTACATGACTTCAAAGAGGACCAGCCAACCTTTTGGTAAAGGATGCAGTGATGAGTCATTCAACTGTCTCCTGTGATATAACGCAAGGTGCTATGAAGTACAGTATCCAGGGGTTTAAGAGTAGAGGCAGCTACACTTTGATAAATATAATCATCATAATCAATAACAGGTCATAATCAATCATCAATAACAGGTAGACACTTTGATAAATATAATCAGCATAATCAATAACAGGTAGACAGATTGATATATATAATCACCATAATCAATAACAGGTCATAATCAATCATCAATAACAGGTAGACAGATTGATAAATATAATCACCATCATCAATAACAGGTAGACAGATTGATAAATAGAATCACCATAATCAATAACAGGTAGAAAGATTGATACATAGAATCACCATAATCAATAACAGGTAGAAAGATTGATACATAGAATCACCATAATCAATAACAGGTAGAAAGATTGATACATATAATCACCATAATCAATAACAGGTAGAAAGATTGACTGGACAATCTACTTCCTGTTGACTAGAGAGACGAGATCAGTTTCCATTTAAAAAAATAGCCCACTTTAAATCTTAGTTTCTTAACAATCTCAGTCGTATGTTTTTTAAACGATAAATCATTGTCGATCCAAATACCAAGGTATTTTGTATGCAGGGACTCGTTCGATTATCGAACCATCCGATAGGTAAAGATGTAATCCATCTGAGACAATCTTACCAAAAAAACTTGAAAACAACATTATATTTAGTTTTGACCGTATTAAGTAGGAGTTTTGTAGAAACTACAACGTGGGACGGCAGCCTTGTCACAACCAGGTCAGCAGTCGGGGTTGTTACATACCTAATAGTATCATCCCAAGATTAAATACAATTTATGTTTAAAATGGAGTAAATAACCTGAAACAGGAAATGGTCCCATTGGACAGGAAGTTCTCAAAGTGGGGTCCGAGGTACTGCAGAACGGCCCAACACTGCCAAGCTGCAGAAAGACTCTAATACCTGAGCTCTAAAGCAACAGAGCACATTGTCTATACACGACCAGACACCCCATTGTCCCCCCCCCGAAACTAAAACTAAATTACTTTTTTTTTTTAAATGAATGTTACTCATAAGATTAAATGATTTTTGGCCAAGGGATCTGTGGAATAAGTTTAACGTGTGTAATACAATACAATGTTTATTTTTATGTTGTTTTAAAAAAACAAACATAAATTCACTGTAATTGAGGCTTTAAAACTTAAACGTTTTCTCTCGGCCTCCTGGCAAAATGTGTAGAATTACAGGATAATACCTTTAAAGCTGCTGCAACAACAACACATCTCTCTGCCCCATGACAAAATGTGTAGAATTACAGGATATTACCTTTAAACCTGCTGCAACAACAACACATCTCTCTGCCCCATGACAAAATGTGTAGAATTACAGGATATTATCTTTAAAGCTGCTGCAACAACAACACATCTCTCTGCCCCATGACAAAATGTGTAGAATTACAGGATATTATCTTTAAAGCTGCTGCAACAACAACACATCTCTCTGCCCCATGACAAAATGTGTAGAATTACAGGATATTATCTTTAAAGCTGCTGCAACAACAACACATCTCTCTGCCCCATGACAAAATGTGTAGAATTACAGGATATTATCTTTAAACCTGCTGCAACAACAACACATCTCTCTGCCCCATGACAAAATGTGTAGAATTACAGGATATTATCCCTGCTGCAACAACAAACAATGACAAAATGTGTAGAATTACAGGATATTATCTTTAAAGCTGCTGCAACAACAACACATCTCTCTGCCCCATGACAAAATGTGTAGAATTACAGGATATTATCTTTCTCTGCCCCATGACAAAATGTGTAGAATTACAGGATATTATCTTTAAAGCTGCTGCACACATGACAAAATGTGTAGAATTACAGGATATTACACCTCTCTCTGCCCCATGACAAAATGTGTAGAATTACAGGATATTATCTTTAAACCTGCTGACAAAACAACAACACATCTCTCTGCCCCATGACAAAATGTGTAGAATTACAGGATATTATCTTTAAAGCTGCTGCAACAACAACACATCTCTCTGCCCCATGACAAAATGTGTAGAATTACAGGATATTACCTTTAAACCTGCTGCAACAACAACACATCTCTCTGCCCCATGACAAAATGTGTAGAATTACAGGATATTATCTTTAAAGCTGCTGCAACAACAACACATCTCTCTGCCCCATGACAAAATGTGTAGAATTACAGGATATTATCTTTAAACCTGCTGCAACAACAACACATCTCTCTGCCCCATGACAAAATGTGTAGAATTACAGGATATTATCTTTAAACCTGCTGCAACACATCTCTCTGCCCCATGACATTACAGGATATTACAACACATCTCTCTGCCCCATGACAAAATGTGTAGAATTACAGGATATTATCTTTAAAGCTGCTGCAACAACAACACATCTCTCTGCCCCATGACAAAATGTGTAGAATTACAGGATATTATCTTTAAAGCTGCTGCAACAACAACACATCTCTCTGCCCCATGACAAAATGTGTAGAATTACAGGATATTATCTTTAAACCTGCTGCAACAACAACACATCTCTCTGCCCCATGACAAAATGTGTAGAATTACAGGATATTATCTTTAAAGCTGCTGCAACAACAACACATCTCTCTGCCCCATGACAAAATGTGTAGAATTACAGGATATTATCTTTAAACCTGCTGCAACAACAACACATCTCTCTGCCCCATGACAAAATGTGTAGAATTACATCTTTAAACCTCTGCAACAACAACACATCTCTCTGCCCCATGACAAAATGTGTAGAATTACAGGATATTATCTTTAAACCTGCTGCAACAACAACACATCTCTCTGCCCCATGACAAAATGTGTAGAACTGCAGGAATTATCTTTGAGCTGCTGAAAACTGTGACAAAATGTATCAGGATATTATCCTGCTGCAACAACAACACATCTCTCTGATGACAAAATGTGTAGAATTACAGGATATTATCTTTGCTGCTGCAACCAACACACTCTGCCCCATGACAAAATTTGAATTACAGGCTTTATGCTGCTGCAACAACAACACATCTCTCTGCCCCATGACAAAATGTGTAGAATTGATATTATTTAAAGCTGCTGCAAAAAAAATCTCTCTGCCCCATGACAAAATGTGTAGAACTACAGGATATTATAAAGTCTCTGTGCAACAACAACACACTGCCCCATGACAAAATGTGTAGAATTACAGGGGGTCTCTGGTGAATTGCTGTCACAACACATCTCTCTGTCCCATGTGGTGAATTTGCTATTTGCAAAAAAAATCTCACTGCCCCATGACAGAACATGATGTGGTCTCTGGTGAATTTGCTGTCACAACAGTGGTCCCTGGTGAATGCTTCAGAACTATGATGTGGTCTCTGGTGAATTTGCTGTCACAACAGGGGTCCCTGGTGAATTTGCTGTCACAACAGGTGTCCCTGGTGAATTTGCTGTCACAACAGGGGTCCCTGGTGAATTTGCTGTCACAACAGGGGTCCCTGGTGAATTTGCTGTCACAACAGGGGTCCCTGGTGAATTTGCTGTCACAACAGTGGTCCCCGGCCCTGAAAAGCTTAAGAAGCCTTGTTGTAGGACACACCAACGACAGGTTTATCCACACATGAAACAAACAGATGAAACAATATGCAATAAAAAAAATTTCCCATCAACAAATACAATGGAAATTGGAAATTGTATAATGCATTTTAATTAGCACAAAATATAATATTATGTCGTTGACATTTCAAAATGGATTGTTGACTAGAACATTTTGGTATTATTTTGTTTTTTTCACAAACTAACCAGTGTTTTTTTTTTTTAAAGGCAAAAGTAACAATGTAATGACTTGGTCTAAGCACTAAGATCAGGAATCATGCAAGCTCTCGTCTGCACATGGATAAATAGTCAACTTTAACTACGCGCTACAGCACTGGAGACAAACACTATGGGGAATTCATGTAGCCTTCTGGCTCCTGCTTCACTGTAGTAACAGCTGGGTTAGGAATGTCCAATGTTGGCATTCCGTTGGCATGGTTTGACTATGGTATTATTGGGAGACCATGCCGTAAACTTTGAATTTGATATTTTGAATGTCCATGACACAATGTTTTAGTTTCGAAACACTAATTTTGGAACGGGGTGAGTGACTGGTTGATGGGAAGTCAGGCGTAGGAGAGCAGAGATGGGTGATAACAGGATAACTTTAACATATACCCTGGCCCAAAGGCGTAGGAGAGCAGAGATGGGTGATAACAGGATAACTTTAACATATACCCTGGCCCAAAGGCGTAGGAGAGCAGAGATGGGTGATAACAGGATAACTTTAACATATACCCTGGCCCAAAGGCGTAGGAGAGCAGAGATGGGTGATAACAGGATAACTTTAATATATACCCTGGCCCAAAGGCGTAGGAGAGCAGAGATGGGTGATAACAGGATAACTTTAATATATACCCTGGCCCAAAGGCGTAGGAGAGCAGAGATGGGTGATAACAGGATAACTTTAACATATACCCTGGCCCAAAGGCGTAGGAGAGCAGAGATGGGTGATAACAGGATAACTTTAATATATACCCTGGCCCAAAGGCGTAGGAGAGCAGAGATGGGTGATAACAGGATAACTTTAACATATACCCTGGCCCAAAGGCGTAGGAGAGCAGAGATGGGTGATAACAGGGGAACTTTAATATATACCCTGGCCCAAAAGGCACAGGAGAGCAGAGATGGGTGGTAACAGGATAACTTTAATATATACCCTGGCCCAAAAGGCACAGGAGAGCAGAGATGGGTGGTAACAGGATAACTTTAATATATACCCTGGCCCAAAAGGCACAGGTGAGGCAGCACAAAGCACAACCACGGTAACATGAACCGGATTAAACAAAACAAACTAACCTAGGTTAGAAACAAACCTAGCGCAAGACAGCCTGTAACATAACACCCTACACAAAGAACAGTTCCACACACAGACATGGGGGAAACAGAGGGAAATATACATTTAGTCTGATGAGGGAATGTGAACCAGTTGTGTGGGAAAACAAGACAAAACAAATGGAAAATGGCTGGCTAGACATCAGACCAGTGGGTTACCCGAACACTCGACATCATTACAACACTGGGTTACCCTGGAACGACATCATTACAACACTGGGCCCTGGAACAAGACATCATTACAACACTGGGTTAGGACACTCACGACATCATTACAACACTGGGTTACCCTGGAATACTCATGACATCATTACAACACTGGGTTACCCTGGAACACTCATGACATCATTACAACACTGGGTTACCCTGGAACACTCACGACATCATTACAACACTGGGTTACCCTGGAACACTCATGACATCATTACAACACTGGGTTACCCTGGAACACTCATGACATCATTACAACACTGGGTTACCCTGGAACACTCATGACATCATTACAACACTGGGTTACCCTGGAACACTCACGAACATCATTAATGTTGTCAGCCTGGTTTGATAGTTTGATAGCAGGGTCGAGGTCAATTTCCATTTCAATCCAGTCAATTCAGGAACTACACTTAACATGTAAATTCTCTTCAATGCTTTTCAATTGGAATTTGGTTTTTATTTCTGAATTGACTGGAAATTAAAATGGAATTGACCCCAACCCTGTTTGATAGTGACTGTATTGATGTTGGGGCCAAGGTTTTGGTTTCATTGAATTCCCAAAGAAGTCGTTATTCCTTCTACACAATAACATATGGCACAGACAGACAGATATACCCGGTTTAGATTTTTTAATACATCCTCTTTTCACTGAATTTGTGATAAAGGTAGCTAGAATTGTGCTGTAGTATTTCTGTGATGGTCTGACACCTTGTCTATCTCTTCAAGGGGGGGGGGGGCAGCAGACATGTGATGCTATGCCTTCTCTCATTATGGCCAGTCTACACTACCTACCATAGAGTTACCTAGTACCTCCGATGGCCCCTAGTCCTTCACGGTGTGTCGGCCTCGCCCCCCTCTCTCCCACCACCACGAGCCCATCCCCAGACCCCAGTTTACAGGAAGCAGACAGACATGCATCTCTAATGTATCTGTAGCGTTGCCTAGCGAGCCTGATCCTCTCCTTGTCTACCACTCTGTTAAAACAGCCAGTGATGTGTCACACTACATCGTCAATGAGCTGTGTGAAATACTGGAGGCACTCTGTTAATGCTGCTGCTGCTGCTGCCACACACACGCAACACACACACACACACGCACACACACACGCACACGCACACGCACACGCACACGCACACACACACACACACACACACACACACACACACACACACACACACACACGCGCAACACACACACAGAGCGCAGCAAGGCGATAGCTGTCTCTACCAGTGATGGTTTGAATAATGAAAGGAGATAAATTATCCATCATGTAAGTGTGGTGGCAGACTGACAGGTGTAAAGAATACCATTGGGTTTCGTTGATACAGTGACCTGTATGTGGCACAGAGTGACACGGAGCCCCTCTCTCTCTCTCTCTCTCTCTCTCTCTCTCTCTCTCTCCCCCCCTCTCTCTCTCTCTCCCCCTCTCTCTCTCTCTCTCTCTCTCTCTCTCCCCCTACTCTCCCACCCTCCCCTCTCTTACTCTTTCTCCCCCACTCTCCCCACCCCCTCTCTCTCTCTCCCCCCACTCTCCCCAACCCCTCTCTCTCTCTCTCTCTCTCTCTCTCCCTCTCTCTCTCTCTTCCCCCTCTCCCCCCCTCTCTCTCTCTCCCCCCACTCTCCACACCCCCCTCTCTCTCTCTCTCTGTCTCTCTCCCCCCCTCTCCCCCTCTCCCCCCTCTTAATCTGTCACTATTCCACATTGATCAGTCACTATTCCACATGGCGTAGTCACTATTACATGTTGGTCAGTCACTATTCCATGTTGGTCAGTCACTATTCCATGTTGGTCAGTCACTATTCCACATTGACGAGTCACTATTCCATGTTGGTCAGTCACTATTCCATGTTGGTCAGTCACTATTCCACGTTGGTCAGTCACTATTCCTCATTGGTCAGTCACTATTCCACATTGGTTAGTCACATTTCCACGTTGGTCAGTCACTATTCCACGTTGGTCAGTCACTATTCCTCATTGGTCAGTCACTATTCCACATTGGTTAGTCACATTTCCACGTTGGTCAGTCACATTTCCACATTGATGAGTCACTATTCCACGTTGGTCAGTCACTATTCCACGTCGATGAGTCACTATTCCATGTTGGTCAGTCACTATTCCACGTTGGTCAGTCACTATTCCACGTTGGTCAGTCACTATTCCTCATTGGTTAGTCACATTTCCACGTTGGTCAGTCACATTTCCACGTTGATGAGTCACTATTCCACGTTGGTCAGTCACTATTCCACGTCGATGAGTCACTATTCCATGTTGGTCAGTCACTATTCCACGTTGGTCAGTCACTATTCCACGTTGGTCAGTCACTATTCCTCATTGGTCAGTCACTATTCCACATTGGTCAGTCACTATTCCACGTTGGTCAGTCACTATTCCACGTTGGTCAGTCACTATTCCACATTGGTCAGTCACTATTCCATGTTGGTCAGTGACATTTCCACGTTGGTCAGTCACTTTCCAGTCATGGTCAGTCTACGTCAGTCACTATTCCATGTTGGTCAGTCACTATTCCACGTTGGTCAGTCACTATTCCACGTTGGTCAGTCACTATTCCTCATTGGTCAGTCACTATTCCACATTGGTTAGTCACTATTCCTCATTGGTCAGTCACTATTCCACGTTGGTCAGTCACTATTCCTCATTGGTCAGTCACTATTCCATGTTGGTCAGTCACTATTCCACGTTGACGAGTCACTATTCCACGTTGGTCAGTCACTATTCCATGTTGGTCAGTCACTATTCCACGTTGGTCAGTCACTATTCCATGTTGGTCAGTCACTATTCCAGGTTGGTCAGTCACTATTCCACGTTGGTCAGTCACTATTCCACATTGGTCAGTCACTATTCCACGTTGGTCAATCACTATTCCACGTTGATGAGTCACTATTCCACGTTGGTCAGTCAGGATAGAGATGGTGTATATTATGTCATCTGGTCTACTGTATAGAAACATGTATATCTCCACAGTCTAGTCTATGGGCCTGTATGTTTTCTATGTAATCTGGTCTACTATATAGAAGCATGTACATCTCCACAGTCTAGTCTATGTTTTCTATGTGATCTGGTCTACTATATAGAAACATGTATATCTCCACAGTCTAGTCTATGGGCCTGTATGTTTTCTATGTAATCTGGTCTACTATATAGAAACATGTACATCTCCACAGTCTAGTCTATGTTTTCTATGTGATCTGGTCTACTATATAGAAACATGGATATCTCCACAGTCTAGTCTATGTTTTCTATGTGATCTGGTCTACTATATAGAAACATGTATATCTCCACAGTCTAGTCTATGTTTTCTATGTGATCTCATAGTAATTATTTCTGTTCCTTCCGTTGAACCACGTCTGTTACACTCTCGCCCTCTGGCAGCCGTCAACACAGAGGACTGGTGAACCTACACTACCGTTCTACATGGTCCCCCCCATGAACCGTTATCTAGTGGTAACCTCCAGCCCTCTGCTAGTGCTGTTCTACATGGTCCCCCCCATGAACCGTTATCTAGTGGTACCCTCCAGCCCTCTGCTAGTGCTGTTCTACAACCGTTATCTAGTGGTAACCTCCAGCCCTCTGCTAGTGCTGTTCTACATGGTCCCCCCCATGAACCGTTATCTAGTGGTAACCTCCAGCCCTCTGCTAGTGCTGTTCTACAACCGTTATCTAGTGGTAACCTCCAGCCCTCTGCTAGTGCTGTTCTACAACCGTTATCTAGTGGTAACCTCCAGCCCTCTGCTAGTGCTGTTCTACAACCGTTATCTAGTGGTAACCTCCAGCCCTCTACTAGTGCTGTTCTACAACCGTTATCTAGTGGTAACCTCCAGCCCTCTGCTAGTGCTGTTCTACAACCGTTATCTAGTGGTAACCTCCAGCCCTCTACTAGTGCTGTTCTACAACCGTTATCTAGTGGTAACCTCCAGCCCTCTGCTAGTGCTGTTCTACATGGTCCCCCCCATGAACCGTTATCTAGTGGTAACCTCCAGCCCTCTGCTAGTGCTGTTCTACAACCGTTATCTAGTGGTAACCTCCAGCCCTCTACTAGTGCTGTTCTACAACCGTTATCTAGTGGTAACCTCCAGCCCTCTGCTAGTGCTGTTCTACAACCGTTATCTAGTGGTAACCTCCACCTCCAGCCCTCTGTAACCTAGTGCTGTTCTACAACCGTTATCTAGTGGTAACCACCAGCCCTCTGCTAGTGCTGTTCTACAACCGTTATCTAGTGGTAACCTCCAGCCCTCTGCTTGTGCTGTTCTACAACCGTTATCTAGTGGTAACCTCCAGCCCTCTACTAGTGCTGTTCTACAACCGTTATCTAGTGGTAACCTCCAGCCCTCTGCTAGTGCTGTTCTACAGTGCCTTGCGAAAGTATTCAGCCCCCTTGAACTTTGCGACCTTTTGCCACATTTCAGGCTTCAAACATAAAGATATAAAACTGTATTTTTTGTGAAGAATCAACAACAAGTGGGACACAATCATGAGTGGAATGACATTTATTGGATATTTCAAACTTTTTTAACAAATCAAAAACTGAAAAATTGGCCGTGCAAAATTATTCAACATATATTTGTCCTATAGATATATATATATATTGATTTTTTAAGTTTTAAATCCCAGTCCCCGTTCCCGCAGGAGGCCGTTTGGTAGGTCGTCATTGTAAATAAGAATTTGTTCTTTAACTGACTTGCCTAGTTAAATAAAGGTGAAATAAATCAAATTAAATAAATCATATTTTTCAGTGTTTGTGTACTTTTGTACTTTAGCTCTGACTGGCAGTTTATATACTGTCATAAACTTGTACCCAGTGACCTCCCAGAAACATACTAATGTGCCAAACCCGAGAAGAGCCAATGAGGTCATTCATGCCCAGATGTAAAATATTACAGCTTCATTTCTCTACTACAAGTTGTTACAGGTTTGAGTATTCTGCCCCTAGAAGACAAAAGGCATCCTGCATGCCAGCTGTTACAGGTTTGAGTATTCTGCCCCTAGTGGACAAAAGGCATCCTGTATGCCAGCTGTTACAGGTTTGAGTATTCTGCCCCTAGAAGACAAAAGGCATCCTGTATGCCAGCTGTTACAGGTTTGAGTATTCTGCCCCTAGTGGACAAAAGGCATCCTGTATGCCAGCTGTTAACAGGTTTGAGTATTCTGCCCCTAGTGGACAAAAGGCATCCTGCATGCCAGCTGTTAACAGGTTTGAGTATTCTGCCCCTAGTGGACAAAAGGCATCCTGTATGCCAGCTGTTAACAGGTTTGAGTATTCTGCCCCTAGTGGACAAAAGGCATCCTGCATGCCAGCTGTTAACAGGTTTGAGTATTCTGCCCCTAGTGGACAAAAGGCATCCTGCATGCCAGCTGTTAACAGGTTTGAGTATTCTGCCCCTAGTGGACAAAAGGCATCCTGCATGCCAGCTGTTAACAGGTTTGAGTATTCTGCCCCTAGTGGACAAAAGGCATCCTGCATGCCAGCTGTTAACAGGTTTGAGTATTCTGCCCCTAGTGGACAAAAGGCATCCTGCATGCCAGCTGTTAACAGGTTTGAGTATTCTGCCCCTAGTGGACAAAAGGCATCCTGCATGCCAGTCAGATATCCTGTACGGAAGCATTTTTACACTCACACGTTTCTTTCTGAAGGCTTTGAGGCTGGAGATGTAACTGTGGTCCTAATTGTAATTCCCCACGTGGTTTCTAGTGAATTTTATTGAATTGACTTTTGATACTTTATGATGCCATTACAAGCGTCTCCTGTGTTTCTCCTGTTTCTCCTGTGTTTCTCCTGTGTTTCTCCTGTGTTTCTCCTGTGTTTCTCCTGTTTCTCCTGTGTTTCTCCTGTTTCTCCTGTGTTTCTCCTGTGTTTCTCCTGTGTTTCTCCTGTGTTTCTCCTGTGTTTCTCTTCTGTTTCTCCTGTGTTTCTCCTCCTGTTTCTCCTGTTTCTCCTGTGTTTCTCCTGTTTCTCCTGTTTCTCCTGTGTTTCTCCTGTGTTCTCCTGTGTTTCTCCTGTGTTTCTCCTTTGTTTCTCCTGTGTTTCTCCTGTGTTTCTCCTTTGTTTCTCCTTTGTTTCTCCTGTGTTTCTCCTTTGTTTCTCCTTTGTTTCTCCTTTGTTTCTCCTGTGTTTCTCCTGTTTCTCCTGTTTCTCCTGTGTTTCTCCTTTGTTTCTGTTTCTTGTTTCTCCTTTGTTTCTCCTGTGTTTCTCCTTTGTTTCTCCTGTTTCTCCTGTGTTTCTCCTGTTTCTCCTGTGTTTCTCCTGTTTCTCCTGTTTCTCCTGTGTTTCTCCTGTGTTTCTCCTGTGTTTCTCCATTGTTTCTCCTGTGTTTCTCCTTTGTTTCTCCTTTGTTTCTCCTTTGTTTCTCCTTTGTTTCTCCTTTGTTTCTCCTGTTTCTCCTGTTTCTCCTTTGTTTCTCCTGTGTTTCTCCTGTGTTTCTCCTGTTTCTCCTGTGTTTCTCCTGTTTCTCCTGTGTTTCTCCTTTGTTTCTCCTTTTTCTCCCTCCTTTGTTTCTCCTGTGTTTCTCCTTTGTTTCTCCTGTGTTTCTCCTTTGTTTCTCCTTTGTTTCTCCTGTTTCTCCTTTGTTTCTCCTGTTTCTCCTGTTTCTCCTTTGTTTCTCCTTTGTTTCTCCTTTGTTTCTCCTTTGTTTCTCCTGTTTCTCCTTTGTTTCTCCTTTGTTTCTCTGTTTCTCCTTTGTTTCTCCTTTGTTTCTCCTTTGTTTCTCCTTTGTTTCTCCTTTGTTTCTCCTGTGTTTCTCCTTGTTTCTCCTTTGTTTCTCCTGTGTTTCTCCTTTGTTTCTCCTTTGTTTCTCCTCTTGTTTCTCCTTTGTTTCTCCTTTGTTTCTCCTTTGTTTCTCCTTTGTTTCTCCTTTGTTTCTCCTTTGTTTCTCCTTTGTTTCTCCTTTGTTTCTCCTTTGTTTCTCCTTTGTTTCTCCTGTGTTTCTCCTTGTTTCTCCTTTGTTTCTCCTTTGTTTCTCCTTTGTTTCTCCTGTGTTTCTCCTTTGTTTCTCCTTGTTTCTCCTTTGTTTCTCCTTTGTTTCTCCTTTGTTTCTCCTTTGTTTCTCCTTTGTTTCTCCTTTGTTTCTCCTTGTTTCTCCTTTGTTTCTCCTGTTTCTCCTGTGTTTCTCCTGTTTCTCCTTGTTTCTCCTTTGTTTCTCCTTTGTTTCTCCTTTGTTTCTCCTGTTTCTCCTTTGTTTCTCCTTTGTTTCTCCTTTGTTTCTCCTTTGTTTCTCCTTTGTTTCTCCTTTGTTTCTCCTGTGTTTCTCCTTTGTTTCTCCTTTGTTTCTCCTTTGTTTCTCCTTTGTTTCTCCTGTGTTTCTCCTGTTTCTCCTGTGTTTCTCCTGTGTTTCTCCTTTGTTTCTCCTTGTTTCTCCTTTGTTTCTCCTTTGTTTCTCCTTTGTTTCTCCTTTGTTTCTCCTGTGTTTCTCCTGTTTCTCCTTGTTTCTCCTGTGTTTCTCCTGTGTTTCTCCTGTTTCTCCTGTGTTTCTCCTGTTTCTCCTGTTTCTCCTGTGTTTCTCCTGTTTCTCCTGTGTTTCTCCTGTTTCTCCTGTTTCTCCTGTGTTTCTCCTGTTTCTCCTTTGTTTCTCCTGTGTTTCTCCATTGTTTCTCCTGTGTTTCTCCTTTGTTTCTCCTTTGTTTCTCCTTTGTTTCTCCTTTGTTTCTCCTTTGTTTCTCCTTTGTTTCTCAGTGATTCAGTCAGTAGGTTAACGTGTTCAGTCATCAGTTAGACAACGAGGGTTGTGATTCAGTCAGTAGGTTAATGTGTTCAGTCATCAGTTAGACAACGAGGGTTGTGATTCAGTCAGTAGGTTAACGTGTTCAGTCATCAGTTAGACAACGAGGGTTGTGATTCAGTCAGTAGGTTAACGTGTTCAGTCATCAGTTAGACAACGAGGGTTGTGATTCAGTCAGTAGGTTAACGTGTTCAGTCATCAGTTAGACAACGAGGGTTGTGATTCAGTCAGTAGGTTAACGTGTTCAGTCATCAGTTAGACAACGAGGGTTGTGATTCAGTCAGTAGGTTTGTTCGTGTTCAGTCATCAGTTAGTCATCACGAGGGTTGTGATTCAGTCAGTAGGTTAACGTGTTCAGTCATCAGTTAGACAACGAGGGTTGTGATTCAGTCAGTAGGTTAACGTGTTCAGTCATCAGTTAGACAACGAGGGTTGTGATTCAGTCAGTAGGTTAACGTGTTCAGTCATCAGTTAGACAACGAGGGTTGTGATTCAGTCAGTAGGTTAACGTGTTCAGTCATCAGTTAGACAACGAGGGTTGTGATTCAGTCAGTAGGTTAACGTGTTCAGTCATCAGTTAGACAACGAGGGTTGTGATTCAGTCAGTAGGTTAACGTGTTCAGTCATCAGTTAGACAACGAGGGTTGTGATTCAGTCAGTAGGTTAACGTGTTCAGTCATCAGTTAGACAACGAGGGTTGTGATTCAGTCAGTAGGTTAACGTGTTCAGTCATCAGTTAGACAACGAGGGTTGTGATTCAGTCAGTAGGTTAACGTGTTCAGTCATCAGTTAGACAACGAGGGTTGTGATTCAGTCAGTAGGTTAACGTGTTCAGTCATCAGTTAGACAACGAGGGTTGTGATTCAGTCAGTAGGTTAACGTGTTCAGTCATCAGTTAGACAACGAGGGTTGTGATTCAGTCAGTAGGTTAACGTGTTCAGTCATCAGTTAGACAACGAGGGTTGTGATTCAGTCAGTAGGTTAACGTGTTCAGTCATCAGTTAGACAACGAGGGTTGTGATTCAGTCAGTAGGTTAACGTGTTCAGTCATCAGTTAGACAACGAGGGTTGTGATTCAGTCAGTAGGTTAACGTGTTCAGTCATCAGTTAGACAACGAGGGTTGTGATTCAGTCAGTAGGTTAACGTGTTCAGTCATCAGTTAGACAACGAGGGTTGTGATTCAGTCAGTAGGTTAACGTGTTCAGTCATCAGTTAGACAACGAGGGTTGTGATTCAGTCAGTAGGTTAACGTGTTCAGTCATCAGTTAGACAACGAGGGTTGTGATTCAGTCAGTAGGTTAACGTGTTCAGTCATCAGTTAGACAACGAGGGTTGTGATTCAGTCAGTAGGTTAACGTGTTCAGTCATCAGTTAGACAACGAGGGTTGTGATTCAGTCAGTAGGTTAACGTGTTCAGTCATCAGTTAGACAACGAGGGTTGTGATTCAGTCAGTAGGTTAACGTGTTCAGTCATCAGTTAGACAACGAGGGTTGTGATTCAGTCAGTAGGTTAACGTGTTCAGTCATCAGTTAGACAACGAGGGTTGTGATTCAGTCAGTAGGTTAACGTGTTCAGTCATCAGATAGACAACGAGGGTTGTGATTTCAGGTTAATGTGTTCAGTCATCAGTAGGTTAACGTGTTCAGTCATCAGTTAGACAACGAGGGTTGTGATTCAGTCAGTAGGTTAACGTGTTCAGTCATCAGTTAGACAACGAGGGTTGTGATTCAGTCAGTAGGTTAACGTGTTCAGTCATCAGATAGACAACGAGGGTTGTGATTCAGTCAGTAGGTTAACGTGTTCAGTCATCAGTTAGACAACGAGGGTTGTGATTCAGTCAGTAGGTTAACGTGTTCAGTCATCAGATAGACAACGAGGGTTGTGATTCAGTCAGTAGGTTAACGTGTGTTCAGTGTGTCAGTTAGACAAAGGGTTGTGATTCAGTCAGTAGGTTAACGTGTTCAGTCATCAGTTAGACAACGAGGGTTGTGATTCAGTCAGTAGGTTAACGTGTTCAGTCATCAGTTAGACAACGAGGGTTGTGATTCAGTCAGTAGGTTAACGTGTTCAGTCATCAGTTAGTGTGTGTGAGGGTTGTGATTCAGTCAGTAGGTTAACGTGTTCAGTCATCAGTTAGACAACGAGGGTTGTGATTCAGTCAGTAGGTTAACGTGTTCAGTCATCAGTTAGACAACGAGGGTTGTGATTCAGTCAGTAGGTTAACGTGTTCAGTCATCAGTTAGACAACGAGGGTTGTGATTCAGTCAGTAGGTTAACGTGTTCAGTCATCAGTTAGACAACGAGGGTTGTGATTCAGTCAGTAGGTTAACGTGTTCAGTCATCAGTTAGACAACGAGGGTTGTGATTCAGTCAGTAGGTTAACGTGTTCAGTCATCAGTTAGACAACGAGGGTTGTGATTCAGTCAGTAGGTTAACGTGTTCAGTCATCAGTTAGACAACGAGGTTGTGATTCAGTCAGTAGGTTAACGTGTTCAGTCATCAGTTAGACAAAGAGGGTTGTGATTCAGTCAGTAGGTTAACGTGTTCAGTCATCAGATAGACAACGAGGGTTGTGATTCAGTCAGTAGGTTAACGTGTTCAGTCATCAGTTAGACAACGAGGGTTGTGATTCAGTCAGTAGGTTAACGTGTTCAGTCATCAGATAGACAACGAGGGTTGTGATTCAGTCAGTAGGTTAATGTGTTCAGTCATCCGTGTACGGGGTTCCTGTATGAGCAGCTAGAGCAGGATGTGGTTAACAAACAGTACTAACACCCAGGTCAGCTTCTCTCCACACCCCAGTCGGTTACACACAAGCTCCCTGGGTGTCTCGCCTGCTTCCTACTGCCTGTGCAACCAGGAAGTGTGTTGGTGCTAGGGCGACGAGGACCGGGAATGCTGATCTTGTTCTCTCTCCGCCCGCTGTGGATGAGGCTCACTGTGTGAATGTGTGTGTGTGTGTGTGTGTGTGCATCTGTGTGTGTGCGAGAGGGAGAGAGAGCCAGAGAAAAGGCTCAGTAGTGGGTGGCCCAGAAAGGTGTGTGTGTGTGTGTGTGTGTGTGTGTGTGTGTGTGCCAACAGACTGCAGCTCCATAGGCGCTGCCTGTCTGCGCTGAGATCCATCCCATTAGATGATTCTCCAGACTTTGGGTGGCTGCTGTCTGCTGTCTGCTGTCTGTGTAGACCAGAACATTCTGTTAGACCAGTACATTCTGTTAGACCAGAACATTCTGTTAGAAGAACAGCCAGTCAGAACATTCTAGACCAGAACATTCTGTAGACCAGTACATTCGTTAGACCACATGTACATGTTTAGACCAGTACATTCTGTTAGACCAGAACATTCTGTTAGACCAGTACATTCTGTTAGACCAGAACATTCTGTTAGACCAGTACATTCTGTTAGACCAGTACATTCTGTTAGACCAGAACATTCTGTTAGACCAGAACATTCTGTTAGACCAGTACATTCTGTTAGACCAGTACATTCTGTTAGACCAGTACATTCTGTTAGACCAGTACATTCTGTTAGACCAGAACATTCTGTTCGACCAGTACATTCTGTTAGACCAGAACATTCTGTTAGACCAGTACATTCTGTTAGACCAGTACATTCTGTTAGACCAGTACATTCTGTTAGACCAGAACATTCTGTTAGACCAGTACATTCTGTTAGACCAGTACATTCTGTTAGACCAGTACATTCTGTTAGACCAGTACATTCTGTTAGACCAGAACATTCTGTTAGACCAGAACATTCTGTTAGACCAGTACATTCTGTTAGACCAGTACATTCTGTTAGACCAGAACATTCTGTTAGACCAGAACATTCTGTTAGACCAGTATATTCTGTTAGACCAGTACATTCTGTTAGACCAGTACATTCTGTTAGACCAGTACATTCTGTTAGACCAGTGCTGCTGGAAGGAGAGTGTTTACATTGAGATCACATAATATGGCATTCTGCTAATCGCTCTGGGATATCTGGAGGTAAATAGACCTCTTTCTTTAGAGAGAAACTCCACCCCCCCCCCAAACCATCATCAAAATGACTCCGTATCTCCCAAAGTTGAAATAGCAGAGTGAGTGAAATCTCTAGCAGACTTAGTCCGGGCTCATGTGGCTTTATCAACAAAGATACCTTGCACAGCTGGGAGAGGAGCAGTTGAAGGTATCAACAGGGTTCTTTAGAAGTTATATCTTCTTCATGGGCTTTAGAGTGAATCAAGGGGTCCATCCCACATCGAACCCCATTCCCTAACGCAACCTACCCAGCTTGTCCCAGTGAGGTCAGACCACTTTTGGAGAAAACAAACAAAAAAAAATGAGGGAATGTTGAGCTGTTCTGGGAACAGAGCTGTGCCGTACAGGAGGAAGGAGGAATGCTTGCTGAGTGATTTTTCTTAAACTTGCCTTGACTCACTGCTTTATTTCCAGCCGAAGGTTTAGGGAAGGTATCGCTAACAGAGAGAGAGAGGGAGGGAGAGGGAGAGAGAGAGAGAGTGAGAGAGAGAAAGAGAGCATTAGAGAGAGAGTGAGAGAGAGAGAAAGAGAAAGAGAAAGAGAGAGAGAGAGAGAGAGAGAGAGAGAGAGAGAGAAGAGAGAGAGAGAGAGAGAGAGAGAGAGAGAGAGAGAGAGAGAGAGAGAGAGAGAGAGAGAGAGCGCGTGAGAGGTTCCCTTGCAGTAAACCCAAAAAATACTAAAATAATGATTTTCCAGGGAAGATCCAGATCTCAGAGAATTAGACCAAAGTTCTCAGTTTGGTACACAATATATAGAGTACTGCACACACTACAATTAGTTAGATTTAAAAATAAGTTCAACTGGACACCTTAATGAGGCAGTGAGAGAGAAAGCACGCAGGGCATTCTACACCATTAAGAAACAAGTTGAAATTCCTATTCAAATGTGGCTAAAACAAAATTAATGTGTCATTGAACCAATTGCACGTTATGGCAGTGAGGTGTGGGGTCCACTTACAAAACAAGATTTCATCCAATGAGACAAACACCCCATTGAAACCCTGCATGCAGAGTTCTGTAAGATTCTCCTACATGTCCAGAGGAAAACTACAAACAATGCATGCAGGGCAGAATTAGGCCAATATCCACTAATAATAAACACTCAAAAAACATCTAAAATACAGTGACCCCCTCTCATACCATTACCAAGCCCTGCAATAGCAAGAGCTGAGCAAAGAAAAGAGTCCCCTCATCCAGCTGGTCCTGGGGCTGAGTTCACAAACCTTTTCTACTAACACACTGAAGCCTCAGGACCAGAACATCCAATCAATCAGAGTAAACCAAATTACAACACAGTCAAAACAAAACTACATTGCTTATTGGGAAACACAAAGCACAAAGCAAAATGCAGTGCTATCTGTCCCTAAATCGACAGTACACTGTGGCTAAATATTTGACCATGGTTACTGATTAAAACCTTGGAAAAACAGTACAGGCTCAGTGAGCACAGCCTGGCCATTGAGAAGGGTAGACACAGGAAAACCTGGCTCCCTGTAGAGAAAAGGCTGTGCAACCACTGCACCACAGCAGAACCTGAGACGGAGCTGCATTTCCTGACAACATTTAAAAAATCTCAAACAATTAGAGAGTGTAAATTCCCCAAATGTGAAAACCTTATTCAAGGTTTCAAATACCTCTCTGATGAGAATAGACTACCCTTCCTGTTGGGGGAGGAAGCAGAGAGCTGTGGGTTGGCAGCTACTACTGTCTGACAGACCAATCAACCTGCACATGTCCTCTATGCTTATTGTTATTCTTCAATGTCTGGTTATTGTGACCCCTGGTTATTGTTGTTGCTGTTGTCCCGTTGACAATATTGATTATTATTAATTATGTTAATATTGTAATTCTCGAAATTAAGCTTTGGCAATATGTACATTATTACGTCATGCCAATAAAGCAAATTTAATTGAATTGAGAGAGAGAGAGAGAGAGAGAGAGAGAGAGAGAGAGAGGAGGATGGGGAGAGGGAGGGGGAGAGAGAGAGGGAGGGGGGGGAGGGAGGGAGGGTGGGGAGAGGGGAGGGATGGAGGGGGAGAGGGGGAGAGGGAGGGGGAGAGGTGGAGGGAGGGAGGGGGAGAGGGGGAGAGGGAGGGGGAGAGGTGGAGGGAGGGACGGGGAGAGAGAGATAGAAGAGGAGCATTCTTCTCAGCGGGATAAATCAGGGCCACATAGTGTTTCTTAGTAGTCTTAAAAAATATACTTTGAAACAAAAATAAATAAAATAAAATAATGTTAATTAATTGTGAAATTATATATATATAAAAAAAAGAATTACATTCCACCCATGTGGCCACTAGAGGGCGATTTGGTCATTTGACTGCAGGAAAGGGTTGTAATAGAACATACAGCATCCCTAAGCTAACCTAGCATCCCTAAGCTAACCTAGCATCCCTAAGCTAACCTAGCATCCCTAAGCTAACCTAGCATACCTAAGCTAACCTAGCATCCCTAAGCTAACCTAGCAGACCCAGAGCATGTTCTTTATACCACAACATACAGCATACCTAAGCTAACCTAGCGTACCCAGAGCATTCTCTTTATACCACAACATACTGCATACCTAAGCTAACCTAGCATACCCAGAGCATTCTCTTTATACCACAACATACCACATACCTAAGCTAACCTAGCAGACCCAGAGCATTCTCTTTATATCACAACATACAGCATCCCTAAGCTAACCTAGCATATCTAAGCAGACCCAGAGCATTCTCTTTATATCACAACATACAGCATCCCTAAGCTAACCTAGCATATCTAAGCTAACCTAGCATCCCTAAGCTAACCTAGCAGAACCAGAGCATTCTCTTTATATCACAACATACAGCATCCCTAAGCTAACCTAGCATCCCTAAGCTAACCTAGCAGACAACATACAGCATCCCTAAGCTAACCTAGCAGACCCAGAGCATGCTCTTTATATCACCAGCAGCATAGCAGACCCAGAACATGCTCTTTACAGCATATCAGCAACAGCTACAGCATCCCTAAGCTAACCTAGCAGACCCAGAGCATGCTCTTTATATCACAACATAACAGCTACCAGCACCTAAGCTAGCTAACCTAGCAGACCCAGAGCATGCTCTTTATACAACACAACATACCAGCATACCTAAGCTAACCAGAGCATGCTCTTTATCACAACATACAGCATCCCTAAGCTAACCTAGCAGACCCAGAGCATTCTCTTTATATCACAACATACAGCATCCCTAAGCTAACCTAGCAGACCCAGAGCATTCTCTTTATACAACACAACATAGCAACCTAGCAGACCCAGACATGCCTAAGCTAACATACAGCATCCCTAAGCTAACCTAGCAGACCCAGAGCATTCTCTTTATATCACAACATACAGCATCCCTAAGCTAACCTAGCAGACCCAGCATGCTCTAAGCTAACCTAGCATCCCTAAGCTAACCTAGCAGACCCAGAACATGCTCTTTATATCACAACATACAGCATCCCTAAGCTAACCTAGCAGACCCAGAGCATGCTCTTTATATCACAACATACAGCATCCCTAAGCTAACCTAGCAGACCCAGAGCATGCTCTTTATACCAGAACATACAGCACACCTAAGCTAACCTAGCATCCCTAAGCTAACCTAGCAGACCCAGAGCATTCTCTTTATATCACAACATACAGCATACCTAAGCTAACCTAGCAGACCCAGAACATGCTCTTTATATCACAACATACAGCATCCCTAAGCTAACCTAGCAGACCCAGAGCATGCTCTTTATATCACAACATACAGCATCCCTAAGCTAACCTAGCAGACCCAGAGCATGCTCTTTATATCACAACATACAGCATCCCTAAGCTAACCTAGCAGACCCAGAGCATGCTCTTTATATCACAACATACAGCATCCCTAAGCTAACCTAGCAGACCCAGAGCATGCTCCCTAAGCTAACCTAGCAGACCCAGAGCATGCTCTTTATATCACAACATACAGCATCCCTAAGCTAACCTAGCATCCCTAAGCTAACCTAGCAGACCCAGAGCATGCTCTTTATACCACAACATACAGCATCCCTAAGCTAACCTAGCAGACCCAGAGCATGCTCTTTATATCACAACATACCACATACCTAAGCTAACCTAGCAGACCCAGAGCATGCTCTTTATACCACAACATACAGCATACCTAAGCTAACCTAGCATACCTAAGCTAACCTAGCAGACCCAGAGCATGCTCTTTATACCACAACATACAGCATCCCTAAGCTAACCTAGCAGACCCAGAGCATGCTCTTTATACCACAACATCATACCAACATACAGCATCCCTAAGCTAACCTAGCATATCTAAGCTAACCTAGCATCCCTAAGCTAACCTAGCAGAACCAGAGCATTCTCTTTATATCACAACATACAGCATCCCTAAGCTAACCTAGCATCCCTAAGCTAACCTAGCAGACCCAGAGCATGCTCTTTATATCACAACATACAGCATCCCTAAGCTAACCTAGCAGACCCAGAGCATGCTCTTTATACCAGAACATACAGCACACCTAAGCTAACCTAGCAGACCCAGAGCATGCTCTTTATACCACTAAGCTAACCTAGCATACCTAAGCTAACCTAGCAGACCCAGAGCATTCTCTTTATATCACAACATACAGCATACCTAAGCTAACCTAGCATCCCTAAGCTAACCTAGCAGACCCAGAGCATGCTCTTTATACCACAACATACAGCATCCCTAAGCTAACCTAGCAGACCCAGAGCATGCTCTTTATATCACAACATACAGCATCCCTAAGCTAACCTAGCATACCTAAGCTAACTTAGCAGACCCAGAGCATGCTCTTTATATCACAACATACAGCATCCCTAAGCTAACCTAGCATACCTAAGCTAACCTAGCAGACCCAGAGCATTATCTTTATACCACAACATACAGCATACCTAAGCTAACCTAGCAGACCCAGAGCATTCTCTTTATACCACATACCTAAGCTAACCTAGCAGACCCAGAGCATGCTCTTTATACCACAACATACAGCATACCTAAGCTAACCTAGCATACCTAAGCTAACCTAGCAGACCCAGAGCATGCTCTTTATACCACAACATACAGCATCCCTAAGCTAACCTAGCAGACCCAGAGCATGCTCTTTATATCACAACATACAGCATCCCTAAGCTAACCTAGCATACCTAAGCTAACTTAGCAGACCCAGAGCATGCTCTTTATATCACAACATACAGCATCCCTAAGCTAACCTAGCATACCTAAGCTAACCTAGCAGACCCAGAGCATTCTCTTTATACCACAACATACAGCATACCTAAGCTAACCTAGCAGACCCAGAGCATTCTCTTTATACCACATACCTAAGCTAACCTAAAGTATGGCATTATGGATCCACATACCAGTATAGATTTATCACCTCCTAAGTATACCATTATAGATCCACATACCAGTATAGATTTATCACCTCCTAAGTATACCATTATAGATCCACATACCAGTATAGATTTATCACCTCCTAAAGTATACCATTATAGATCCACATACCAGTATAGATTTCTTTACAATACCATCTATGAAGGCTCCCAAGTGGCGCAGCGGTCTAAGGCACTGCATCTCAGTGCAAGAGGTGTCACTACAGCCCCTAGTTCAAATCCAGTCTGGCTGTTATTGGGAGTCCAATATGGTGGTGAACAATTGGCCCAGCGTCATCCAGGTTTGGCCTGGGTTAGGGCCGTCATTGTAAATAAGAGTTTGTTCTTAGCTGACTTGCCTAATTAAATAAAGGTTAAATAAATACATAATATAGGTATATTGATAAAGTGAAAACATGTTTAACAGTTCTAACAATTAAACAACACTGTCAGTTTTCTCCTAGTTTGCTTGAGCATTTAAAACCAATCAGAATAGAGAAAGCCCACCATCCATCAAATAGAAGGCATATTGTGATCTGATCTTTTGACCCCTAAATTGATGTGATTTGGGTATTCAGGTATTGGGTAATTCCTTATGAGTATGAGTATTGCATAGCTAAGGTTTTTTGTTACAATGCTAACGAACCAAGTCATCATTTCGGGCCATGTATGTATTTCCATGTGGTAAAGGCGACATGGGAATGCTGCCTTCTATGAAGCCTAGACTGGACATAGATAATGATCTGTATCCTGGGTCTAAATGAGAAGAGATCTGGATTAGTGATTATGATGGTAACTAAGGTGTTGCTGCGATACAGTACCGACACAGACATATGGAAGAGTGTCCACACTATACACAGCCTGACTCAGAGGATCTACACTCTAAAACCGTCACACAGCCTGACTCAGAGGAGCTACACTCTAAAACCGTCACACAGCCTGACTCAGTGGAGCTACACTCTAAAACCGTCACACAGCCTGACTCAGTGGAGCTACACTCTAAAACCGTCACACAGCCTGACTCAGAGGAGCTACACTCTAAAACTGTCACACAGCCTGACTCAGAGGAGCTACACTCTAAAACCGTCACACAGCCTGACTCAGAGGAGCTACACTCTAAAACCGTCACACAGCCTGACTCAGAGGAGCTACACTCTAAAACCGTCACACAGCCTGACTCAGAGGAGCTACACTCTAAAACTGTCACACAGCCTGACTCAGAGGAGCTACACTCTAAAACCGTCACACAGCCTGACTCAGAGGAGCTACACTCTAAAACCGTCACACAGCCTGACTCAGAGGAGCTACACTCTAAAACCGTCACACAGCCTGACTCAGAGGAGCTACACTCTAAAACCGTCACACAGCCTGACTCAGAGGAGCTACACTATAAAACCGTCACACAGCCTGACTCAGAGGAGCTACACTCTAAAACCGTCACACAGCCTGACTCAGTGGAGCTACACTCTAAAACCGTCACACAGCCTGACTCAGAGGAGCTACACTCTAAAACCGTCACACAGCCTGACTCAGAGAAGAACCTACGTTCAGAAACCGTCACACAGCAGCACGTTTTTGACCGTCCTCATCACCATCTCTGCTGCAGCTGTTTTGCTCATACAGTTTACATAACCTTTTATTTTTTTCTTCTTCTCACTCGCTTCCCTATAAATTCTTTGAACTTCAAAATTGTTTGCGTAAATGTTTATAAACATGTCACCACAAATACGTTTTGCGCCGCTTGAATGCATGATTGTATTCCAGTAGCTATGAAGTGTGAACAGCGTTGTGTGTTGTAGTTATATAATGTTGCTTCTCCCAGCCACTCTGGATCAACACATCTCATGAGTACGGATAATAGGAGTGACAGGAAGGAAGGACTTGTTGAGCCGGTTGATCAGGAAGTGTGACGATAATGAAACACCATTAGGTTCAGATTAGGACTATAAATGGAGGACTTTCCTGTTTCCCAATTAAATACATTGAATATCCAACCCCCCCACTCCCCCCCCCCAAAAAGATTCAACAAACAATTTCAATTTCATCCTCATCACTAGGACATAGTTACAGAACTGGAGCTCCCGAGTGGCGCAGAGGCTTCACTGCGGTACCTGGTTCGAATCCAGGCTGTATCACATCAGGCTGTGATTGGGAGTCCCATTAGGAGGTGCACATTTGGCCCAGTGTTGTCCGGGTTTGGCCCCGGGGTAGGGCTGTCATTGTAAAAATAAGAATTTGTTCTTTAACTGACTTGCCTAGTTAAATAAAGGTTAGAGAGAAATACATGGTCTCCTCCGTGTTCGCTGCCCAGTTCAACAACAAATAAAGAACTAGCTAAGCAGGTAGATCAGGACATTCTGATTATTCAACATGGGTAAAATCAGGACATTCTGATTATTCAACATGGGTAAAATCAGGACATTCTGATTATTCAACATGGGTAAAATCAGGACATTCTGATTATTCAACATGGGTAAAATCAGGACATTCTGATTATTCAACATGGGTAAAATCAGAACATTCTGATTATTCAACATGGGTAAAATCAGGACATTCTGATTATTCAACATGGGTAAAATCAGGACATTCTGATTATTCAACATGGGTAAAATCAGGACATTCTGATTATTCAACATGGGTAAAATCAGGACATTCTGATTATTCAACATGGGTAAAATCAGGACATTCTGATTATTCAACATGGGTAAAATCAGAACATTCTGATTATTCAACATGGGTAAAATCAGGACATTCTGATTATTCAACATGGGTAAAATCAGGACATTCTGATGATTCAACATGGGTAAAATCAGGACATTCTAATTATTCAACATGGGTAAAATCAGGACATTCTGATTATTCAACATGGGTAAAATCAGGACATTCTGATTATTCAACATGGGTACTCAGAGCCATCTGTAGTATAGGCAGTATAGTATACATCTGTATGTGGCAGTATATATAGGCAGTATAGTATATATCTGCATTTAGCAGTATATATAGGCAGTATAGAATATATCTGCATTTAGCAGTATATATAGGCAGTACAGTATACATCTGCATGTGGCAGTATAGTAGACATCTGTATGTGGCAGTATATATAGGCAGTATAGTATACATCTGTATGTGGCAGTATATATAGGCAGTATAGTATACATCTGCATGCATCTGCAACACCATAGTACCCTCCAAGCTCGTCATCAAGCTCGAGACCCTGGGTCTCGACCCCGCCGTGTGCAACTGGGTACTGGACTTCCTGACGGGCCGCCCCCAGGTGGTGAGGGTAGGCAACAACATCTCCATCCCGCTGATCCTCAACACTGGGGCCCCACAAGGGTGCGTTCTGAGCCCTCTCCTGTAGGGTAGTGAGGTCTGCACAACGCATCACCGGGGGCAAACTACCTGCCCTCCAGGACACCTACACCACCCGATGTTACAGGAAGGCCATAAAGATCATCAAGGACAACAACCACCCGAGCCACTGCCTGTTCACCCCGCTATCATCCAGAAGGCGAGGTCAGTACAGGTGCATCAAAGCTGGGACCGAGAGACTGAAAACAGCTTCTATCTCAAGGCCATCAGACTGTTAAACAGCCACCACTAACATTGAGTGGCTGCTGCCAACACACTGACACTGACACTGACTCAACTCCAGCCACTTTAATAATGGGAATTGATGGGAAATGATGTAAAATATATCACTAGCCACTTTAAACAATGCTACCTAATATAATGTTACATACCCTACATTATTCATCTCATATGCATACGTATATACTGTACTCTATATCATCTACTGCATCCTTATGTAATACATGTATCACTAGCCACTTTAACTATGCCACTTTGTTTACATACTCATCTCATATGTATATACTGTACTCGATACCATCTACTGTATCTTGCCTATGCCGCTCTGTACCATCACTCATTCATATATCCTTATGTACATATTCTTTATCCCCTTACACTGTGTATAAGACAGTAGTTTTGGAATTGTTAGTTAGATT
>NW_024609764.1:297500-390000 GCF_018296145.1 Oncorhynchus tshawytscha
GTGATCTCTGTTGTGAGACTGTAACCTACTGTGATCTCTGTTATGAGACTGTAACCTACTGTGATCTCTGTTGTGAGACTGTAACCTACTGTGATCTCTGTTGTGAGACTGTAACCTACTGTGATCTCTGTTGTTTTTTTATTTCACCTTTATTTAACCAGGTAGGCTAGTTGAGAACAAGTTCTCATTTGCAACTGCGACCTGGCCAAGATAAAGCATAGCAGTGTGAGCAGACAACACAGAGTTACACATGGAATAAACAATTAACAAGTCAATAACACAGTAGAAAACAAAAGGGGGGAGTCTATATACAATGTGTGGAAAAGGCATGAGGAGGTAGGCGAATAATTACAATTTTGCAGATTAACACTGGAGTGATAAATGATCAGATGGTCATGTACAGGTAGAGATATTGGTGTGCAAAAGAGCAGAAAAGTAAATAAATAAAAACAGTATGGGGATGAGGTAGGTGAAAATGGGTGGGCTATTTACCAATAGACTATGTACAGCTGCAGCGATCGGTTAGCTGCTCAGATAGCTGATGTTTAAAGTTGGTGAGGGAGATGAAAGTCTCCAACTTCAGCGATTTTTGCAATTCGTTCCAGTCACAGGCAGCAGAGTACTGGAACGAAAGGCGGCCAAATGAGGTGTTGGCTTTAGGGATGATCAGTGAGATACACCTGCTGGAGCGCGTGCTACGGATGGGTGTTGCCATCGTGACCAGTGAACTGAGATAAGGCGGAGCTTTACCTAGCATGGACTTGTAGATGACCTGGAGCCAGTGGGTCTGGCGACGAATATGTAACGAGGGCCAGCCAACTAGAGCATACAAGTCGCAGTGGTGGGTGGTATAAGGTGCTTTAGTGACAAAACGGATGGCACCGTGATAGACTGCATCCAGTTTGCTGAGTAGAGTGTTGGAAGCCATTTTGTAGATGACATCGCCGAAGTCGAGGATCGGTAGGATAGTCAGTTTTACTAGGGTAAGCTTGGCGGCGTGAGTGAAGGAGGCTTTGTTGCGGAATAGAAAGCCGACTATTGATTTGATTTTCGATTGGAGATGTTTGATATGAGTCTGGAAGGAGAGTGTGCAGTCTAGCCAGACACCTAGGTACTTATAGATGTCCACATATTCAAGGTCGGAACCATCCAGGGTGGTGATGCTAGTCGGGCATGCGGGTGCAGGCAGCGATCGGTTGAAAAGCATGCATTTGGTTTTACTAGCGTTTAAGAGCAGTTGGAGGCCACGGAAGGAGTGTTGTATGGCATTGAAGCTTGTTTGGAGGTTAGATAGCACAGTGTCCAATGACGGGCCGAAAGTATATAGAATGGTGTCGTCTGCGTAGAGGTGGATCAGGGAATCGCCCGCAGCAAGAGCAACATCATTGATATATACAGAGAAAAGAGTCGGCCCGAGAATTGAACCCTGTGGCACCCCCATAGAGACTGCCAGAGGACCGGACAGCATGCCCTCCGATTTGACACACTGAACTCTGTCTGCAAAGTAATTGGTGAACCAGGCAAGGCAGTCACCCGGAAAACCGAGGCTACTGAGTCTGCCGATAAGAATATGGTGATTGACAGAGTCGAAAGCCTTGGCAAGGTCAATGAAGACGGCTGCACAGTACTGTCTTTTATCGATGGCGGTTATGATATCGTTTAGTACCTTGAGTGTGGCTGAGGTGCACCCGTGACCGGCTCGGAAGCCAGATTGCACAGCGGAGAAGGTACGGTGAGATTCGAGATGGTCAGTGACCTGTTTGTTGACTTGGCTTTCGAAGACCTTAGATAGGCAGGGCAGGATGGATATAGGTCTGTAACAGTTTGGGTCCAGGGTGTCTCCCCCTTTGAAGAGGGGGATGACTGCGGCAGCTTTCCAATCCTTGGGGATCTCAGACGATATGAAAGAGAGGTTGAACAGGCTGGTAATAGGGGTTGCGACAATGGCGGCGGATAGTTTCAGAAATAGGGGTCCAGATTGTCAAGCCCAGCTGATTTGTACGGGTCCAGGTTTTGCAGCTCTTTCAGAACATCTGCTATCTGGATTTGGGTAAAGGAGAACCTGGAGAGGCTTGGGCGAGGAGCTGCCAGGGGGCGGAGCTGTTGGCCGAGGTTGGAGTAGCCAGGCGGAAGGCATGGCCAGCCGTTGAGAAATGCTTATTGAAGTTTTCGATAATCATGGATTTATCGGTGGTGACCGTGTTACCTAGCCTCAGTGCAGTGGGCAGCTGGGAGGAGGTGCTCTTGTTCTCCATGGACTTCACAGTGTCCCAGAACTTTTTGGAGTTGGAGCTACAGGATGCAAACTTCTGCCTGAAGAAGCTGGCCTTAGCTTTCCTGACTGACTGCGTGTATTGGTTCCGGACTTCCCTGAACAGTTGCATATCACGGGGACTATTCGATGCTATTGCAGTCCGCCACAGGATGTTTTTGTGCTGGTCGAGGGCAGTCAGGTCTGGGGTGAACCAAGGACTGTATCTGTTCTTAGTTCTGCATTTTTTGAACGGAGCATGCTTATCTAAGATGGTGAGGAAGTTACTTTTAAAGAATGACCAGGCATCCTCAACTGACGGGATGAGGTCAATGTCCTTCCAGGATACCCGGGCCAGGTCGATTAGAAAGGCCTGCTCACAGAAGTGTTTTAGGGAGCGTTTGACAGGGATGAGGGGTGGTCGTTTAACTGCGGCTCCGTAGCGGATACAGGCAATGAGGCAGTGATCGCTGAGATCCTGGTTGAAGACAGCGGAGGTGTATTTGGAGGGCCAGTTGGTCAGGATGACGTCTATGAGGGTGCCCTTGTTTACAGAGTTAGGGTTGTACCTGGTGGGTTCCTTGATGATTTGTGTGAGATTGAGGGAATCTAGCTTAGATTGTAGGACTGGCGGGGTGTTAAGCATATCCCAGTTTAGGTCACCTAACAGAACAAACTCTGAAGCTAGATGGGGGGCGATCAATTCACAAATGGTGTCCAGGGCACAGCTGGGAGCTGAGGGGGGTCGGTAGCAGGCGGCAACAGTGAGAGACTTATTTCTGGAGAGAGTAATTTTCAAAATTAGTAGTTCGAACTGTTTGGGTATGGACCTGGAAAGTATGACATTACTTTGCAGGCTATCTCTGCAGTAGACTGCAACTCCTCCCCCTTTGGCAGTTCTATCTTGGCGGGAGATGTTATAGTTGGGTATGGAAATCTCTGAATTTTTGGTGGCCTTCCTGAGCCAGGATTCAGACACAGCAAGGACATCAGGGTTAGCAGAGTGTGCTAGAGCAGTGAGTAAAACAAACTTAGGGAGGAGGCTTCTGATGTTGACATGCATGAAACCAAGGCTTTTTCGATCACAGAAGTCAACAAATGAGGGTGCCTGGGGACATGCAGGGCCTGGGTTTACCTCCACATCACCCGCGGAACAGAGAAGGAGTAGTATGAGGGTGCGGCTAAAGGCTATCAAAACTGGTCGCCTAGAGCGTTGGGGACAGAGAATAAGAGGAGCAGGTTTCTGGGCATGGTAGAATATATTCAGGGCATAATGCGCAGACAGGGGTATGGTGGGGTGCGGGTACAGCGGAGGTAAGCCCAGGCACTGGGTGATGATGTGAGAGGTTGTATCTCTGGACATGCTGGTTGTAATGGGTGAGGTCACCGCATGTGTGGGAGGTGGGACAAAGGAGTTATCAGGGGTATGAAGAGTAGAACTAGGGGCTCCATTGTGAACTAGAACAATGATAACTAACCTGAGCAACAGTATACAAGGCATATTGACATTTGAGAGAGACATACAGCGAGGCATACAGTAATCACAGGTGTTGAATTGGGAAAGCTAGCTAAAACAGTAGGTGAAACAACAGCTAATCAGCTAGCACAACAACAGCAGGTAAAATGGCGTTGACTAGGCAACGGGGCCGACAGATAAAACATAAACAAGCAGAATGGAGTACCGTGATTAATGGACAGTCCAGAGTGCATCAGCTATGTAGCCAAGAGATCAGTGTCCAGGGGACAGCGGTGGATGGGGCAGGGAAGCTGGACTGGCGAGTGTTATCCAGGTGACTAAATGACTAAATAGCTTGTAGCTAGTTAGCTGGTTAGCTTCTGGAGGTTCTTGAGTGTGTTCTAAAAATTAAAAATAATAGCGATTCCGTATCACATTGGGTGAGGCAGGTTTCCGGAAAGGTATAAACAGATTAAAAATCAAGAAGAGATAGAAAGTAAATATGGGTCCGGTGAGTGTTTGGGACGCGGCGATTCAGACGGTTAGCAGGCCTGTGCTAACAAGCTAACAGTTCGTAGGCCCGGGCTAGACAAGCTAGCAGTTAGCAGGCCTGTGCTAACAGTTCGTAGGCCCGGGCTAAACAAGGTAGCAGTTAGCGGACCGGGGCTAGACAAGCTAGCAGTTAGCAGGCCGAATTTAGCAAGCAGGGAGATAGCGAGGGCTAGAGAGTTAGCCTTTGGGGGACGTCGCGATGGGGTGAGTCTGTTTATTCCTCTTCATGCGGTGACATCGATAGACCGGTCGTGGGCCCGGGTATTGTAGCCCAGGAGTATGCTACGGTGGTAGCACAGGTGCGCTGGCCGGGCTAGCTTCACGCTAAGTGGGTGGAAACGCTAGCCAGGAGTAATCATCCAGGGTTGCGGTTTAGCTAGATAGCTAGTTGTGAAGATCCAGCTGAAAAATGTTCCGTTTGCGGTGGGAATCCGGGGATGAATCCGGGGATGAAAAATAAATAGGTCCGTTATGCTCTGGTTAGAGTCGCGTTGTTCGAACTGGCGAGAGCTTTCCGAGCTAAAGGTTAGCTTAGCTGATGACCGGTTAGCTGAAGACCGCTAGCATAGCTGGTGGTTAGCTGGCTAGCTTCAGTTGAGGGGTTCCGGTTCCGAAGTAAATATAAATACTTTAGGAAAAATAGCTACATTGGGTGAGGCGGGTTGCAGGAGAGTATTTGGAAGCTTAGGTTTAGCAAAATGTTTTTAAAGAGATATGCGAAGAAAAATATGTAAAAAACGAAAAAAGAAACGATATATACAAGGGACACGACGCGACAGGACGACTTACTGCTACGCCATCTTGGAAACCCTGTGAGACTGTAACCTACTGTGATCTCTGTTGTGAGACTGTAACCTACTGTGATCTCTGTTGTGAGACTGTGACCTACTGTGATCTCTGTTGTGAGACTGTAACCTACTGTGATCTCTGTTGTGAGACTGTGACCTACTGTGATCTCTGTTGTGAGACTGTAACCTACTGTGATCTCTGTTGTGAGACTGTAACCTACTGTGATCTCTGTTGTGAGACTGTAACCTACTGTGATCTCTGTTGTGAGACTGTAACCTACTGTGATCTCTGTTGTGAGACTGTGACCTACTGTGATCTCTGTTGTGAGACTGTAACCTACTGTGATCTCTGTTGTGAGACTGTGACCTACTGTGATCTCTGTTGTGAGACTGTAACCTACTGTGATCTCTGTTGTGAGACTGTAACCTACTGTGATCTCTGTTATGAGACTGTGACCTACTGTGATCTCTGTTGTGAGACTGTAACCTACTGTGATCTCTGTTATGAGACTGTAACCTACTGTGATCTCTGTTGTGAGACTGTGACCTACTGTGATCTCTGTTGTGAGACTGTAACCTACTGTGATCTCTGTTGTGAGACTGTAACCTACTGTGATCTCTGTTGTGAGACTGTAACCTACTGTGATCTCTGTTGTGAGACAGTAACCTACTGTGATCTCTGTTATGAGACTGTAACCTACTGTGATCTCTGTTGTGAGACTGTGACCTACTGTGATCTCTGTTGTGAGACTGTAACCTACTGTGATCTCTGTTATGAGACTGTAACCTACTGTGATCTCTGTTGTGAGACTGTAACCTACTGTGATCTCTGTTGTGAGACTGTGACCTACTGTGATCTCTGTTGTTATGAGACTGTAACCTACTGTGATCTCTGTTGTTATGAGACTGTCACCTACTGTGATCTCTGTTGTGAGACTGTCACCTACTGTGATCTCTGTTGTGAGACTGTGACCTACTGTGATCTCTGTTGTGAGACTGTGACCTACTGTGATCTCTGTTGTTAGACTGTAACCTACTGTGATCTCTGTTGTTATGAGACTGTAACCTACTGTGATCTCTGTTGTGAGACTGTGACCTACTATGAGGCATCACAGTACTACAGTATAGAGGCATCACAGTACTACAGTATAGTAGAGGCATCACAGTATAGAGGCATCACAGTACTACAGTATAGAGGCATCACAGTACTACAGTATAGTAGAGGCATCACAGTACTACAGTATAGTAGAGGCATCGCAGTACTACAGTATAGAGGCATCACAGTACTACAGTATAGAGGCATCACAGTACTACAGTATAGAGGCATCACAGTACTACAGTATAGTAGAGGCATCACAGTATAGAGGCATCACAGTACTACAGTATAGTAGAGGCATCACAGTACTACAGTATAGAGGCATCACAGTACTACAGTATAGTAGAGGCATCACAGTACTACAGTATAGAGGCATCACAGTACTACAGTATAGAGGCATCACAGTACTACAGTATAGAGGCATCACAGTACTACAGTATAGAGGCATTACAGTATCACAGTACTACAGTATAGAGGCATCACAGTACTACAGTATAGAGGCATAACAGCATCACAGTACTACAGTATAGAGGCATCACAGTACTACAGTATAGAGGCATCACAGTACTACAGTATAGAGGCATAACAGCATCACAGTACTACAGGATAGAGGCATCACAGTACTACAGTATAGAGGCATCACAGTACTACAGTATAGAGGCATCACAGTATCACAGTATAGAGGCATCACAGTACTACAGTATAGTAGAGGCATCACAGTACTACAGTATAGAGGCATCACAGTATAGAGGCATCACAGTAATACAGTGTAGAGGCATCACAGTACTACAGTATAGAGGTATCACAGTACTACAGTATAGTAGAGGCATCACAGTATAGAGGCATCACAGTACTACAGTGTAGAAGCATCACAGTACTACAGTATAGAGGCACCACAGTACTACAGTATAGAGGCATCACAGCATCACAGTGCTACAGTATAGAGGCATCACAGTACTACAGTATAGAGGCATCACAGTACTACAGTATAGAGGCATCACAGTACTACAGTATAGAGGCATCACAGTATCACAGTACTACAGTATAGAGGCATCACAGTATCACAGTACTACAGTATATAGGCATCACAGTACTACAGTATAGAGGCATCACAGTACTACAGTATAGAGGCATCACAGTACTACAGTATAGAGGCATCACAGCATCACAGTACTACAGTATAGAGGCATTACAGTACTACAGTAAAGAGGCATCACAGTACTACAGTACTACAGTATAGAGGCATCACAGTACTACAGTATAGAGGCATCACAGTACTACAGTATAGAGGCATCACAGTACTACAGTATAGAGGCATCACAGTATCACAGTACTACAGTATAGAGGCATCACAGTACTACAGTACTACAGGATAGAGGCATCACAGTACTACAGTACTACAGTATAGTAGAGGCATCACAGTACTACAGTATAGTAGAGGCATCACAGTACTACAGTATAGTAGAGGCATCACAGTACTACAGTATAGTAGAGGCATCACAGTACTACAGTATAGTAAAGGCATCACAGTACTACAGTATAGAGGCATCGCAGTACTACAGTATAGAGGCATCACAGCATCACAGTACTACAGTATAGTAGAGGCATCACAGTACTACAGTATAGTAGAGGCATCACCGTACTACAGTATAGAGGCATCACAGTAATACAGTATAGAGGCATCACAGCATCACAGTACTACAGTATAGAGGCATCACAGTACTACAGTATAGTAGAGGCATCACAGTACTACAGTATAGAGGCATCACAGTACTACAGTATAGTAGAGGCATCACAGTACTACAGTATAGAGGCATCACAGTACTACAGTATAGTAGAGGCATCACAGTACTACAGTATAGAGGCATCACAGTACTACAGTATAGTAGAGGCATCACAGTACTACAGTATAGAGGCATCACAGTACTACAGTATAGAGGCATCACAGTACTACAGTATATAGGCATCACAGTACTACAGTATAGTAGAGGCATCACAGTACTACAGTATAGAGGCATCAAAGTACTACAGTATAGAGGCATCACAGTACTACAGTATAGAGGCATCACAGTACTACAGTATAGATGCATCACAGTACTACAGTATAGTAGAGGCATCACAGTACTACAGTATAGTAGAGGCATCACAGTACTACAGTACTTCCTTCCTACACCTTAATAAAGCAAGGCCCTCTCAGCACCATGTGACCTGCCTGGCAGAATCCGTTGAGATTCTCACACCTCTACTGGTGTCTGTTGATGAGAGCTCTGTAGCGACAGCCTGACCCCCGAGCCCTTCCTAGCAGCGTCTGTTGAGACCCTTATAGAGTATCTGGCAGTGTGTGTGTGTGTGTGTGTATGTGTGTGTGTGTGTGTGTATGTGTGTGTGTGTGTGTGTGTGTGTGTGTGTGTGTGTGTGTGTGTGTGTGTGTGTGTGTGTGTGTGTGTGTGTGTGTGTGTGTGTGTGTGTGTGTGTGTGTGTGTGTGTGTGTGTGTGTGTGTGTGTGTGTGTGTGTGTGTCTGTAGCAGAATCAGTTAAGACCCTCAAGGAGTTAGCCTAGCGGTTAAGAGCGGTAACCGAAAGGTTGCTGGTTCGAAACCCTGAGACGACTAGGTGAATAAATCGGTCGATGTGCCCTTGAGCAAGGCACTAATAACTCCTGTAAGTCGTTCTGGATAAGATCGTCTGCCAAATGACTACTATGTGGGATTTTGTAACAGAGATCAGGCGAGGCGAGGTGGCGAGGCCGTGGAGAGTTCAGCGGACAGGGGATTGGCTCAGGGAGGTTTCATCTCCGAGGGTCAATCTGGCAGGTCATCGTAACAGCAGACAGCACACCACACTCAGGCGTCTTCTGAACCACACCTGGCCCCCTGACTGAGTCTACAGCATGCTCCAGGACTGGTGGCATGTGTCAGGATAATGATGAACAAAACATTAGGAACACCTTCCTCATATTGATTTGCACCACCCCCCTTTTGCCCTCAGAACAGCCTCAAACACTGGCATGGTTTAAAGAGACTGTCAGTACGTGGATTAAATAGACTGTCAGTACATGGTTTAAATAGACTGTCAGTACGTAGCTGATAAACACTGGCTTGGTTTAAATAGACTGTCAGTACATGGTTTAAATAGACTGTCAGTACATGGTTTAAATAGACTGTCAGTACATGGTTTAAATAGACTGTCAGTACGTGGTTTAAATAGACTGTCAGTATGTGGTTTAAATAGACTGTCAGTACATGGTTTAAATAGACTGTCAGCACATGGTTTAAATAGACTGTCAGTACATGGATTAAATAGACTGTCAGTACATGGTTTAAATAGACTGTCAGTACATGGTTTAAATAGACTGTCAGTACATGGTTTAAATAGACTGTCAGTACGTGGTTTAAATAGACTGTCAGTACATGGTTTAAATAGACTGTCAGTACATGGTTTAAATAGACTGTCAGTACGTAGCTGATAAACACTGGCATGGTTTTAAAACAGTGTACACGTTGATCAACTGCTCTATATGGTGTAGAGAATGAAAGGAATTCCCCGTAGCTTCTGGCTTCTAGAACTATTGCCTGTTTTTCAGCCATATTCTGTTAGGTTGCTTTAGCAACAAAAACCCTGCAAAAAAAACAACGAAAGGACTAATCATCAAGTAGCTTTGAAGCCTGTGAAGCTGTCAACTTTCTAGCTCTGGTAGCACTTACTTTGTGTTCGTCCCAACTGGCACCCTATTCCCTACGTAGTGCACTACTTTTGACCTGGCCTGGTCTGCAGTAGTGCACCATATAGGGAATAGGGTGCTAGTTGGGACGTGAGCCTCTGTGTTCTGTTTCTACCGCCTTTGGTCATACTGAGGCGATGATTGAAACGTCTCTGCAGCTTGGTGCTTTTTGAAAAGTGTGTGTGTGTTTGAGTGTGTGTGTGTGTGTTTGAGTGTGTGTGTGTGTGTTTGAGTGTGTGTGTGTGTGTGTGTTTGAGTGTGTGTGTGTGTGTGTGTGTTTGAGTGTGTGTGTGTTTGAGTGTGTGTGTGTTTGTGTGTGTGTGTGTGTGTGTGTGTGTGTGTGTGTGTGTGTGTGTGTGTGTGTGTGTGTGTGTGTGTGTGTGTGTGTGTGTGTGTGTGTGTGTGTGTGTGTGTGTGTGTGTGTGAGTGAGAACAAAGTGTCGAGAGCAAAGCAGGAGCCCTACTCTGCCTTGTCCTCAACCAGCTAGTCACCCGAGGTGTATTTACACACACACACACACACACACACACACACACACACACACACACACACACACACACACACACACACACACACACACACACACACACACACACACACGCCCATTCGTCTCTTTCTCCACCATGTAATTTGAGCCCTGCTGAAACACTGGGTTTGACCCCCCGGTGAACCTGTGAGGATGACAGATTTGACCCCCGGTGAACCTGTGAGGACGATAGATTTGACCCCCGGTGAACCTGTGAGGACGACAGATTTGACCCCCCGGTGAACCTGTGAGGACGACAGATTTGACCCCCCGGTGAACCTGTGAGGATGACAGATTTGACCCCCCAGTGAACCAGTGAGGACGACAGATTTGACCCCCCGGTGAACCTGTGAGGACGACAGATTTGACCCCCCAGTGAACCTGTGAGGACGACAGATTTGACCCCCCCGGTGAACCTGTGAGGACGACAGATTTGACCCCCCAGTGAACCTGTGAGGACGACAGATTTGACCCCCCAGTGAACCAGTGAGGACGACAGATTTGACCCCCCGGTGAACCAGTGAGGATGACAGATTTGACCCCCCGGTGAACCTGTGAGGATGACAGATTTGACCCCCCGGTGAACCTGTGAGGACGACAGATTTGACCCCCCCCGGTGAACCTGTGAGGACGACAGATTTGACCCCCGGTGAACCAGTGAGGACGACAGATTTGACCCCCAGTGAACCAGTGAGGACGACAGATTTGACCCCCCGGTGAACCTGTGAGGATGACAGATTTGACCCCCAGTGAACCAGTGAGGACGACAGATTTGACCCCCCCGGTGAACCTGTGAGGACGACAGATTTGACCCCCGGTGAACCAGTGAGGACGACAGATTTGACCCCCGGTGAACCAGTGAGGACGACAGATTTGACCCCCCGGTGAACCAGTGAGGACGACAGATTTGACCCCCGGTGAACCAGTGAGGACGACAGATTTGACCCCCGGTGAACCAGTGAGGACGACAGATTTGACCCCCCCGGTGAACCAGTGAGGACGACAGATTTGACAAACAGAAGCTTTTCATTTAAACCATTTTAATGTATTGTGTTTTTTCACCGCTGACGGACTGTAGCCCAGTGTGTAAGTGATGCGTGGGTTGACTCATAACCCACGGTGCCCGCGGGTTATATCCGCAGGCGGGCGGGTTTAGGGTTGTGGAATATTGTGTGGAGGAAAGGCAGGTGGGTGGAGGGCGGGTTTAGGGTCATGGAATATTGTGTGGAGGAAGGGTTGGTGGGTGGAGGGCGGGTTTAGGGTTGTGAATATTGTGTGGAGGAAGGGCAGGAGGGTGGAGGGCGAGTATAGGGTCGTGGAATATTGGGTGGAGGAAGGGCAGGTGGGTGGAGGGCGGGTTTAGGGTCGTGGAATATTGGGTGGAGGAAGGGTTGGTGGGTGGAGGGCGGGTTTAGGGTTGTGAATATTGTGTGGAGGAAGGGCAGGTGGGTGGAGGGCGGGTTTAGGGTTGTGAATATTGTGTGGAGGAAAGGCAGGTGGGTGGAGGGCGGGTTTAGGGTTGTGAATATTGTGTGGAGGAAGGGCAGGTGGGTGGAGGGCGGGTTTAGGGTTGTGAATATTGTGTGGAGGAAAGGCAGGTGGGTGGAGGGCGGGTTTAGGGTTGTGAATATTGTGTGGAGGAAGGGCAGGAGGGTGGAGGGCGAGTATAGGGTCATGGAATATTGGGTGGAGGAAGGGCAGGTGGGTGGAGGGCGGGTTTAGGGTCGTGGAATATTGGGTGGAGGAAGGGTTGGTGGGTGGAGGGCGGGTTTAGGGTCGTGAATATTGTGTGGAGGAAGGGCAGGGCAGGTGGGTGGAGGGGCGGGTTTAGGGTCGTGAATATTGTGTGGAGGAAGGAAGGACAGGGTGGGTGGAGGGCGGGTTTAGGGTCGTTAATATTGTGTGGAGGAAGGGCAGGACGGTGGGGGAAGGGCAGGTGAAGTGGAGGGTGGAAGGGCAGGTGGGTGGAAGGCGGGTTTAGGGTGGAGGAAGGGCATTGGGTGGAGGAAGGGCAGGAGGGTGGAGGAAGGGCAGGTGGGTGGAGGGCGGGTTTGGGGTTAATATTGTGTGGAGGAAGGGCAGGTGGGTGGAGGAAGGGCAGGAGGGTGGAGGAAGGGCAGGTGGGTGGAGGAAGGGCAGGTGGGTGGAGGAAGGGCAGGAGGGTGGAGGAAGGGCAGGTGGGTGGAGGAAGGGCAGGAGGGTGGAGGAAGGGCAGGTGGGTGAAGGAAGAGCAGGTGGTTGGAGGAAGGGCAGGTGGGTGGAGGAAGGGCAGGTGGGTGGAGGAAGGGCAGGTGGGTGGAGGAAGGGCAGGTGGGTGGAGGGCGGGCAGGAGGGTGGAGGAAGGGCAGGTGGGTGGAGGGGCAGGAGGGTGGAGGAAGGGCAGGAGGGTGGAGGAAGGGCAGGTGGGTGGAGGAAGGGCAGGTGGGTGGAGGAAGGGCAGGAGGGTGGAGGAAGGGCAGGAGGGTGGAGGAAGGGCAGGAGGGTGGAGGAAGGGCAGGAGGGTGGAGGAAGGGCAGGAGGGTGGAGGAAGGGCAGGTGGGTGGAGGAAGGGCAGGAGGGTGGAGGAAGGGCAGGAGGGTGGAGGAAGGGCAGGTGGGTGGAGGAAGGGCAGGTGGGTGGAGGAAGGGCAGGAGGGTGGAGGAAGGGCAGGAGGGTGGAGGAAGGGCAGGAGGGTGGAGGAAGGGCAGGTGGGTGGAGGAAGGCAGGAGGGTGGAGGAAGGGCAGGTGGGTGAGGAAGGGCAGGTGGTTGGAGGAAGGGCAGGTGGGTGGAGGAAGGGCAGGTGGGTGGAGGAAGGGCAGGTGGGTGGAGGAAGGGCAGGTGGGTGGAGGGTGGGCAGGAGGGTGGAGGAAGGGCTGGGTGGTGGAGGAAGGGCAGGTGGGTGGAGGAACGGGCAGGAGGGTGGAGGAAGGGCAGGTGGGTGGATGGCGGGCAGGGTTGGAGGAAGGGCAGGTGGGTGGAGGAAGGGCAGGAGGGTGGAGGAAGGGCAGGTGGGTGGAGGAAGGGCAGGAGGGTGGAGGAAGGGCAGGGGTGGGTGGAGGAAGGGCAGGTGGGTGGAGGAAGGGCAGGAGGGTGGAGGAAGAACAGGAGGGTGGAGGAAGAACAGGAGGGTGGAGGAAGGGCAGGAGGGTGGAGGATCTTGTGTCTTTAGGCCACTTTGACTGTTTTTCTTTCTTGTTATTTGCCGTTAGTGGGGAAGTCTACGGGGGGGGCTGACTCAGAGGAGCTACACTCTAAAACCGTCACACAGCCTGACTCAGAGGAGCTACACTCTAAAACCGTCACACAGCCTGACTCAGAGGAGCTACACTCTAAAACCGTCACACAGCCTGACTCAGAGGAGCTACACTCTAAAACCGTCACACAGCCTGACTCAGAGGAGCTACACTCTAAAACCGTCACACAGCCTGACTCAGAGGAGCTACACTCTAAAACCGTCAAAGCCTGACTCAGAGGAGCTACACTCTAAAACCGTCACACAGCCTGACTCAGAGGAGCTACACTCTAAAACCGTCACACAGCCTGACTCAGAGGAGCTACACTCTAAAACCGTCACACAGCCTGACTCAGAGGAGCTACACTCTAAAACCGTCACACAGCCTGACTCAGAGGAGCTACACTCTAAAACCGTCACACAGCCTGACTCAGAGGAGCTACACTCTAAAACCGTCACACAGCCTGACTCAGAGGAGCTACACTCTAAAACCTCAAAACCAGAGGAGCTACACTAAAACCGTCACACAGCCTGACTCAGAGGAGCTACACTCTAAAACCGTCACACAGCCTGACTCAGTGGAGCTACACTCTAAAACCGTCACACAGCCTGACTCAGAGGAGCTACACTCTAAAACCGTCACACAGCCTGACTCAGAGAAGAAATGACTAATTGCTTTTGGGAACTTGGGCATAAAAACGTGAACTTCAAGCCATGGAGGCAAAAAAAGGACAAGGTCCAGAGTTGAATTCAAGGAGAGAAAAAGCAGAGAAATGTTTTAGTTGAACGTAAAGAGAAGGAATGACCAGCACTGTATTTCACTTGTATTTATTTCACCTTTATTTAACAAGTCAGTTTAGGACGAATTCTTATTTTACAATGACGGCCAAACCCTAACCAGGACGACGCTGGGCCAATTGTGCACCGCCCTGTGGGACTCCCAATCACAGCCGGTTGTGATACAGCCTGGAATCGAACCGGGGTCTGTAGTGACGCCTCTTGCACGAAAATGCAGTGCCTTAGACTGCTGCGCCAATCGGGATCCACTAAATGTGTGTGTGTGTGTGTGTGTGTGTGTGTGTGTGTGTGTAGTGTAGTGTAGTGTAGTATATGTGTGTGTAGGGTGTGTGAGTGTAGTGTAGTGTAGTGTGTGTGTGTGTGTGTGTGTGTGAGGTCTCTGGAAGGTCATTACTGTGTCATGGCCAGAGCTCGCTGCCCAACACGCTACACACTGCCAAGCTCTCAAGATGAAGCCTTGGCAAAGCCCTCTGCCCTCTCCCCCTCTCTTCCTCCTCTGCCTCCCTCCCAGTCCCTTCATCTCTCTATCACTCTCTCTCTCCATCCCCCTCTCCCCCTCTCTTCCTCCTCTGCCTCCCTCCCACTCCCTTCTCTCTCCCTCCGTCTCTCTATTGCTCTCTCTCTCCACCCCCCCTTCTCTCCCCCCTCCCCCACATGATAGCACGCCCCAGTGCAGACACAAGAGGGACTGGGTGGTTGGGATGAGACATACATTAAACATACACAGCAGAAGGTCAAGCCCTGCCCGAAGTTAGAGGTCAGGGGTTAAAGGTCATGTCCTGTTGACCCTGCGTGTGAGATAAGCAGGCGAAGCTGGGAGCAGTGAGCCCCTGGTGGACGGACCTGGCTGTGGACCACGGTTGTTATTGGCAGCTTGTCAGGCTGAGCAGAGCTGGACAGCAGGAGGTAGCTATGGTGTGCTGTGTTATCCAAGCTGTGTGTGTGTGTGTGTGTGTGTGTGTGTGTGTGTGTGTGTGTGTGTGTGTGTGTGTGTGTGTGTGTGTGTGTGTGTGTGTGTGTGTGTGTGTGTGTGTGTGTGTGTGTGTGTGTGTGTGTGTGTGTGTGTGTGAGCGATACGTCCAGGCGGACTGGTTCATGACTTGTTCCTGTGAACCTCACTCACATCTCATGCAACACTGAATGTGAAGAGCTTCGTAGCCTGGGAAATTTATCCAATTGATATTGATGTTTATCATTATCCAGGATATTAGAACCAAGTGGACAGAATGGGTTATTCTTGTTTGTTATTTTCAGTCAATGCTCCTCAGATTTTATGGGACACCATTTTATAAATAAAAAAATGCATCTAGGTTGAGTAAATTACATTTAATTGAAAGAGTTGTTCACAACATTTTATTTATTTTTCCTTTATTTAACCAGGCAAGTCAGTTAAGAACAAATTCTTATTTTCAATGACTGCCTAGGAACAGTGGGTTAACTGCCTGTTCAGGGGCAGAACAACAGATGTGTACCTTGTCAGCTCGGGGATTCGAACTTGCAACCTTCCGGTCACTAGTCCAACACTCTAACCACTAGGCTACACTGCCGCTCTGACATTAGAGAGAGACTACTCTCTTCAAAGTCAAGGAGGAACTAAATGTATTGATAAGACAGAAATAAATGTATTGATAAGCCAGAGCAGAATGTATTGATAAGACAGAGCAGAATGTATTGATAGGACAGAACAGAATGTATTGATAAGACAGAGCAGAATGTATTGATAAGACAGAGCAGAATGTATTGATAAGACAGAGCAGAATGTATTGATAAGACAGAGCAGAATGTATTGATAAGACAGAGCAGAATGTATTGATAAGACAGAGCAGAATGTATTGATAAGACAGAGCAGAATGTTCCATCCATGGAGTTAGAGTCCACCAATACTTCCATGGTAATCGACCCAGCCGGCTACTGACTTGACAAACTTAGCAGTACGGATCAATTAGATGATATTGCAACTATTGAATCTCAAATAGGTTAATTACTATCAAAATCCAAATTAATCAAACATAGAATTGTACACCTGTGATTGTAAATCTACACCAAGCCAGATTGAGTCCAGGTTCATTTATATCAGAACCCAAATTAATCAAACATAGAATTGTACACCTGTGATTGTAAATCTACACCAAGCCAGATTGAATCCTTTTTTAAAAAGATATAAGAACTCCTATTCTCTCACCTGAGGAAGTTGGCTTGCCTGGAGCCCACATCTCTCTCCATGAACTCAAAAGGCCATTGGATAACATAAATAAATACAAATCACCTGGTTGGGACAGTATTCCTCCTGAGGTCTATTTAACATGTTGGAACCAATTAGGTCCACTGTTAGCGTAAAGTATGAACACAGCCATTCACAAAGGTTCATTTAGAAGGGGTATAAATACACTTATTTCTCTTTTATTAAAAAAATGTAAGGATGCCACCCAGTGCTCTCATTATCACCCTTTATCTTTGATCAACACATGAAAATGATTTCCTGTCGTCCTGTCTCAAAACTTACCCAAAATTGGTAAATCTAGACCAAATCAGGTTTGTTTAAGAAAAAATTATCTTCAGAAAACCTCCGTTGTCTATTACATATCTGACATGGGAGGCGCACTATTGGCCCGGCTTCGCCCGGGTTTGGCCGGTGTAGGCCGTCATTGTTAAAAATAATTTGTTCTTAATTAACTGACTTGCCTAGTTAAATAAAAGGTTGAATTTTTTTTTTTTTTAACATTTCAAAGAAAAAATGATCACAAAGCAAAGCTCCTTGGGTAGTTCTATCTTTTGATGCAGATAAAGCTTTTGATATAATGGAATGGTCTTTGGGTCGGTTCTGGAACATATGGCATTTGGCTCTAATTGAATGAATGTGATGTAAAATACTGTATACCAATCCCTCAGCTATAGTAATAACAGGAATGACCTGGCTCTATTCTGTTCAGAATACCTAGAAGTAGCAGGCAAGGTGATCCCATCTCACATTCATTTTCTATAAGAGCCCCTGGCCAAGGCGATTCCACAATCAAAAGAATTTACACCAATTCAAAAGATCACGTCATCTAATTAACGATATCTTACTTTAGCAAGAAAACGTATCTCAATTCCTCCCAAGAGCTTTGAAGATCATAAACAAATTCAGCTCCCTCTCAGGTTATCCTCTTAGTGATCTCTTCACGTGCCAATCCCTTTAGAGGGATCGATTTGACAGCATCTAGTGAAATTGCAGAGCTCTGGATTCAAACCATAAGAATATCAATATTAAAAATTCACGTCAATACAAGTGTAATAGATCAAAATAAAGCTTAACTTCTTTTAACCTCTCTGGGATAGGCGGAACTAGCGAAAATATAAGTGTTAACTTCTTGTTAATCCAGCCGCTGTGTCAGATTTCAAAAAGGCTTTACGGCGAAAGCAGACCATGCGATTATCTAAGGACAACGCCCTGCATACAAACACATGAAAATCATTATTCAACCAGGCAGGTGAAACACAAAAGTCAGAAATAAATGTTCTTACCTTTGAAGATCTTCTTCTTTTTGCAATCCCAAATGTCTCAGTGACAGAATGAATGGTCGTTTTGTTCGATAAATTCCTTCTTTATATCCCCAAAATGTCAATTTATTTGGCGTGTTTGATTCAGAAATACACAGGTTCTAACTCCCCCAACATGACTACAAAGTATCTAATAAGTTACCTGTAAACTTGGTCCAAAAATTTCAAACAACGTTCCTAATCCAACCTCAGGCATCCTAAAATGTAAATAATCCATAAAATTTAACACGGGATAATCTGTTTCCAATACCGAAGAAAAATAACAAGGAGCACGTTCCTGTTCACGTGCACCAAAATAGTAGGGACCTTCAGAGTGACACATGGAATGAATAACACTACTTCCTCATTTCTCAAAAGAAAAACATCGACCAATTTCTAAAGACTGTTGACATCTAGTGGAAGCCCTGGGAACTGCAATCAGGTTCCTATTAAATCGAGCTTCCCATAGAAACCTAATTGAAAACACATTGAGCTCAATTTCTTTTCTTCCTGGATGGATTGTCCTCGGGTTTTCGCCTGCCAAACCATTTCTGTTATACTCACAGACATTATTTTAACAGTTTTAGAAACGTTAGAGTGTTTCCTATCCAAATCTACCAAATATATGCATATCCTAGCTTCTGGGCCTGAGTAACAGGAAGTTTACTTTGGGCACGCTTTTCATCCAGACGTTGAAATACTGCCCCCTAGCCTTAATACATCGAACCAAATCAGCCTCTCAAGACCCCGCTTGAGGACTCCCATCTCTGCTTATGGAATCCCAATCATTTCTCATATAAAATATTTGTGAATAGATATATTTCCTTCCTTAGATAAAACCATTGGCAGGAACTTTAACAGAACGCTCATATTAATTAAATCCGACCCCAATATCCCAGTTGCTTTAACCAACAGAATATCTACTGTCAAAATGAATATATCGTCACAGCTGAATTTCTGTAGTTTAATGCTTCCCTTGTCTCCCCCTGCTGGCTATGGGGATAAAATCCTTTCCATATATATGGGGGGATGGGATGGGAGGTTGGGGGTGGAGTCATGTTGGCTGGGTGGGGTTGGGGGACTATGATGGGAGGTTGGAGTCATATTGGGGGGTGGAGTCATGTTGGCTGGGTGGGGTTGGGGGACTATGATGGGAGGTTGGGGGTGGAGTCATGTTGGCTGGGTGGGGTTGGGGGACTATGATGGGAGGTTGGGGTTGGAGTCATATTGGCTGGGTGGGGTTGGGGGACTATGATGGGAGGTTGGGGGTGGAGTCATGTTAGCTGGGTGGGGTTGGGGGACTATGATGGGAGGTTGGGGGTGGAGTCGTGTTGGCTGGGTGGGGCTGGGGGTGGGATGGGAGGTTGGGGGTGGAGTCGTTGGCTGGGTGGGGCTGGGGTGATGGGATGGGAGGTTGGGGGTGGAGTCATGTTGGCCGAGTGGGGTTGGGGGATGGGATGGGAGGTTGGGGGTGGAGTCATGTTGGCCGAGTGGGGTTGGGGGATGGGATGGGAGTTTGGGGTGGAGTCATGTTGGCCGAGTGGGGTTGGGGGATGGGATGGGCAGTTGGGGGTGGAGTCGTGTTGGCTGGGTGGGGCTGGGGGATGGGCGGTTGGGGGTGGAGTCGTGTTGGCTGGGTGGGACTGGGGGATGGGATGGGAGGTTGGGGGTGGAGTCATGTTGGCCAAGTGGGGTTGGGGGATGGGATGGGAGGTTGGGGATGGAGTCATGTTGGCCGAGGAGCCATGTTGGCTGGGTGGGGTTGGGGGATGGGAGGTTGGGGGTGGAGTCATGTTGGCCAAGTGGGGTTGGGGGATGGGAGGTTGGGGGTGGAGTCATGTTGGCCAAGTGGGGTTGGGGGATGGGATGGGAGGTTGGGGGTGAAGGCCCATGTTGACTGGGTGGGGTTGGGGTTGGGGATGGGAGGTTGGGGGTGAAGGCCCATGTTGGCTGGGTGGGGTTGGGGTTGGGGATGGGAGGTTGGGGGTGAAGGCCCATGTTTTTGTTTCTTTCGCTCGTTACATGGAATTTATTCTATCTTTACTCTGTATGTTTTTCTTCCTGTTTTTATATTATTTTGAGCGGCAGCCGTCCGCTACATATTTGTTTAACTTATAGTTTGAAATGGATAATATACCTGTACCCCCCCTCCCCCCCAACAAATATAACTAATTCAAATGTGTTATTTACATTTTAAAACGAGCATCCTTAAGGCACCCATGATTAGCCATATAATGACATTTTTCCTCAAGCTAGACAGGCCCACTGGGCCAGCCCATCTGGCATTTGCCCGAAATGTCAGATGGCCAGTCCACTCCTGTGTTTAGGTGTTTGTTGGGGCAGGTGAAAAAGGGCAGTGTGGAAGACCAGGAAGCATGAGATGCAGGAGGAGTGGTGCACGGACCATAGAGCTGTGCTGTTGGGGCTGGTGAGAGCTTGGTTGGAACTTTGTAGTAGTAATGTTACAAGGAAGTGAAGAATGTGCTCAAGAGATGGAAATTATTGGGCGAATAAAGGTATTTCAAATCTCCCTCCCTCCCTCCCTCCCTCCCTCCCTCCCTCCCTCCCTCCCCCTCCCTCCCTCCCTCCCTCCCTCCCTCCCTCCCTCCCTCTCTCCTCTCCCTCTATCCCTCTTTGTCTCTCTCTCCCTCTTTCTCTCTCTCTCCCTCCCTCTCCTTCTCTCCCTCTTTGTCTCTCTCTTTCACTCTCTCTTTCACTCTCTTTCACTCTCTTTCACTCTCTCTCTCTCTCTCTCTCTCTCTCTCTCTCTCTCTCTCCCTCCCTCTTTGTCTCTCTCTCCCTCTCTCTCTCTCTCTCCCTCCCTCCCCCCCTCTCTCTCTCTCCCTCCGTTCCTTCCTCCCCCTCTCTCTCTCTCTCCCTCTGTTCCTTCCTCCCCCTCCCTCTCTCCCTCTCTCCCTCCCTCTCCCTCTCTCTCTCTCTCTCCCTCCCTCCCCCCCCCTCTCTCTCTCCCTCCGTTCCTTCCTCCCCCTCCCCTCTCCCTCCCTCCCTCCCTCCCTCCCTCCCTCCCTCCCTCCCTCCCTCCCTCCCTCCCTCCCTCCCTCCCTCCCTCCCTCCCTCCCTCCCTCCCTCCCTCCCTCCCTCCCTCCCCCTCTCTCCCTCCCTCCCCTCCCTCCCCCCTCTCTCCCTCCCTCCCTTCCTCCCTCCCCCCTCTCTCTCCTCCCTCCTCCCTCCCCCTCCCCCCTCTCTCCCTCCCTCCCTCCCTCCCTCCCTCCCTCCCTCCCTCCCTCCCTCCCTCCCTCCCTCCCTCCCTCCCTCCCTCCCTCCCTCCCTCCCTCCCTCCCCCCCTCCCTCCCTCCTTCCTCCCTCCCCCCTCCTCCTCTCCCTCCGTTCCTTCCTCCCCCCCCTCTCTCTCTCTCTCCCTCCCTCCCTCCCTCCCTCCCTCCCTCCCTCCCTCCCTCCCTCCCTCCCTCCCTCCCTCTCTCCCTCCCTCCCTCCCCTCCCTCCCCCCCCTCTCTCTCTCCCCTCCGTTCCTCCCTCCCCCTCTCTCTCTCTCTCCCTCCGTTCCTTCCTCCACTAGGCTACTAACCAGGAGCAGAAGGAAGACAGGAGTAGTTTCAGTAAACAGTAAAAAATAGTTAACCAGGGGGATTTAGGAGAGGGAGGGGGAGGAATGGAGGGAAAGAGAGAGGGGGAGGGAGGGAGGGAGGGAGAGAGAGAGAGGGGGGAGGAAGGAACGGAGGGAGAGAGAGAGAGAGGGGGAGGAAGGAACGGAGGGAGAGAGAGAGAGAGGGGGAGGAAGGAAGGGGGAGGGAGAGGGAGGGAGGGAGGGGGGAGGGAGGGAGGGAGGGAGGGAGGGAGGGAGGGAGGGAGGGAGGGAGGGAGGGAAAGAGAGAGAGTGGGAGAGAAAGAGAGAGAGAGAAGAAGAGAGAGCGAGGTAGCCTGTGTTTTAATTACTCACAGCTGAACAACCCCCCCACCCTTCCTCTCCTCTCCTCCTCTACAGCCTATAATCCACTGCTGGGTTACAGACACAGTTTCCTACAGCGTCTTCCTGGGTGGCCCACTGCTCACTAACCCAGCCAGTCAGCCAGTCAGTCAGCCTGCCAATCTGCCAGTCAGTCACCCAGTCAGTCAGCCAATCAGTCACTCAGCCTGCCAATCTGCCACTAACCCAGTCAGCCAGCCAGTCAGTCACCCAGTCAGTCAGCCAGTCACTCAGCCTGCCAATCTGCCACTAACCCAGTCAGCCAGCCAGTCAGTCACCCATTCAGCCAGTCACTCAGCCTGCCAATCTGCCAGCAATCCAGCCAGTCAGCCAGCCAGTCAGTCACCCAGTCAGCCAGCCAGTCTGCCAGCCAGCCAGCCAGTCTGCCAGCCAGCCAGCCAGCCAGCCAGCCAAGCAATCTGCCAGTCACCCAGCCAGCCAGCCAGTCTGCCAGCCAGCCAGCCAGTCACTCAGCTAACCAGTCACCCAGCCAATCAGCCAGCCAGTCAGTTTGCCAGACACACAGCAAGCCAGTCTGCCAGCCAGTCACCCAGCCAATCTGCCAGCCAGTCAGCCAGCCAGTCAGTTTGCCAGTCAGCCAGCCAGTCAGCCAGTCTGCCAACTTTAAATTGTATTTCCAGGCACTAGCATTTCATCCCATCCTGTGTTACAAACGTAGTTTCCTGCACTGTCTTCCCACTGCAGTCAATCAGTCACTCAGCCAGTCATCCAGTCAGCCAGTCACTCAGCCAGCCAGTCAGCCAGCCATACAGCCAGTCACTCAGCCAGCCAGTCATCCAGTCACTCAGCCAGCCAGTCACCCAGCCAGTCACCCATCCAGTCAGCCAGTCACCCAGCCAGCCAGCCAGTCACCCAGTCAGTCATTCAGTCACCCAGCCAGCCAGCCAGCCAGTCACCCAGTCAGCCAGTCACCTAGCCAGTCAGCCAGTCACCCAGACAGTCAACCAATCACACATCCAGCCAGTCAGTCTGCCAGTCTGCCAGTCACCCAGCCAGTCAGTCAGCCAGTCAGTCAGCCAGTCAACCAGCCAGGAAGCCAGAAAGTCACCCAGCCAGGAAGCCAGAGAGTCACCCAGGCAGTCACCGATCCAGCCAGTCTGCCAGTCTGCCAGTCTGCCAGTCACCCAATCAGCCAGTCAGCCAGTCAACCAGCCAGGAAGCCAGAGAGTCAACAAGGCAGTCACCCAGTCACCCAACCAGTCAGCCAGTCAACCAGCCAGTCAGTCACTCAGTCAGCCAGTCACCTAGCCAGTCAGCCAGTCACCCAGAGGGTCAACCAATCATACATCCAGCCAGTCAGTCTGCCAGTCTGCCAGTCACCCAGTCAGCCAGTCAGCCAGTCAACCAGCCAGGAAGCCAGAGAGTCACCCAGTCAGCCAGTCAGCCCGTCAGCCAACCAGTCAGCCAGTCAGCCAGTCAACCAGCCAGGAAGCCAGAGATTCACCCAGTCAGCCAGTCAACCAGCCAGGAAGCCAGAGAGTCACCCAGGCAGTCACCCAGTCAGCCAACCAGTCAGCCAGTCAACCAGCCGATAAAGAGCAGCATTAAGATGGATAGTACCCAGCTGTTTTCCTTGACCACCAACTTCAAACACAGAGCAGCTTTTTCCCTCCAAATAAAAGGTCGGTCAAGCAGATCTCCCCCCCGGTCTGTCGGCAGGAACCCTTTAAGTATTTGGTCAAATGTTTACACTTGATTTAATGGGGGACTCTTAATCAAAATACCTCAACCCCCCTTACCCCCAGACATGCCACAAGTCAAATGTGTGTGGGTGGCACATGCTATTCTGTTGGCAAGGCGATGTGTTTGATGTTTGTAGAAACAAGCTTTTTGGGATTTCTGTACTTTTTTTCTGCTGTCAGCTTTGGTCACTGTGAATAAAAGCGGCGGTTATACCTGACCTCTCCGGTGACCGAGGGTTAGAGAGAGGAGAGGTTGAGACTGAGGGTTAGAGAGGAGAGGTTGAGACTGAGGGTTATAGAGAGGAGAGAGGTTGAGACTGAGGGTTATAGAGAGGAGAGAGGTTGAGACTGAGGGTTATAGAGAGTGGGGAGAGGTTGAGGGGAGAGAGGTTGAGACTGAGGGTTAGAGAGGGGAGAGAGGTTGAGACTGAGGGTTAGAGAGGGGAGAGGTTGAGACTGAGGGTTATAGAGAGGAGAGAGGTTGAGACTGAGGGTTATAGAGAGAGGAGAGGTTGAGACTGAGGGTTAGAGAGGAGAGGTTGAGACTGAGGGTTAGAGAGGGAGAGAGGTTGAGACTGAGGGTTAGAGAGGGGAGAGAGGTTGAGACTGAGGGTTATAGAGACTGAGGGAGAGAGGTTGAGACTGAGGGTTATAGAGAGGAGAGAGGTTGAGACTGAGGGTTATAGAGAGGAGAGAGGTTGAAACTGACTGAGGGTTGAGACTGAGGGTTAGAGAGAGGAGAGAGGTTGAGACTGAGGGTTAGAGAGGGGAGAGAGGTTGAGACTGAGGGTTATAGAGAGGAGAGAGGTTGAGACTGAGGGTTATAGAGAGAGGAGAGGTTGAGACTGAGGGTTAGAGAGGAGGGAGGTTGAGACTGAGGGTTAGAGAGGGGAGAGAGGTTGAGACTGAGGGTTATAGAGAGGAGAGAGGTTGAGACTGAGGGTTAGAGAGGGGAGAGGTTGAGACTGAGGGTTAGAGAGGAGAGAGGTTGAGACTGAGGGTTAGAGAGAGGAGAGAGGTTGAGACTGAGGGTTAGAGAGAGGAGAGAGGTTGAGACTGAGGGTTAGAGAGAGGAGAGAGGTTGAGACTGAGGGTTAGAGAGGAGAGAGGTTGAGACTGAGGGTTAGAAAGAGGAGAGAGGTTGAGACTGAGGGTTATAGAGAGGAGAGAGGTTGAGACTGAGGGTTATAGAGAGGAGAGAGGTTGAGACTGAGGGTTAGAGAGGAGAGAGGTTGAGACTGAGGGTTATAGAGAGGAGAGAGGTGGAGACTGAGGGAGAGGGAGAGAGGTTGAGACTGAGGGTTATAGAGAGGAGAGAGGTTGAGACTGAGGGTTAGAGAGGAGAGAGGTTGAGACTGAGGGTTAGAGAGAGGAGAGAGGTTGAGACTGAGGGTTATAGAGAGGAGAGAGGTTGAGACTGAGGGTTATAGAGAGGAGAGAGGTTGAGACTGAGGGTTATAGAGAGGAGAGAGGTTGAGACTGAGGTTTGAGAGGTTGAGACTGAGGGTTATAGAGAGGAGAGAGGTTGAGAGAGGGCTAGAGAGAGGAGAGGGTTGAGACTGAGGGTTAGAGAGGGGAGAGAGGTTGAGACTGAGGGTTATAGAGAGGAGAGAGGTTGAGACTGAGGGTTATAGAGAGGAGAGAGGTTGAGACTGGGGTTATAGAGAGGAGAGAGGTTGAGACTGAGGGTTGAGAGGTTGTGACTGAGGGTTAGAGAGAGGAGAGAGGTTGAGACTGAGGGTTAGAGAGAGGAGAGAGGTTGAGACTGAGGGTTATAGAGAGGAGAGAGGTTGAGACTGAGGGTTGAGAGGTGAGACTGAGGGTTAGAGAGGAGAGAGGTTGAGACTGAGGGTTAGAAAGAGGAGAGAGGTTGAGACTGAGGGTTATAGAGAGGAGAGAGGTTGAGACTGAGGGTTATAGAGAGGAGAGAGGTTGAGACTGAGGGTTAGAGAGAGGAGAGAGGTTGAGACTGAGGGTTAGAGAGAGGAGAGAGGTTGAGACTGAGGGTTAGAAAGAGGAGAGAGGTGAGACTAGGGTTATAGAGAGGAGAGAGGTTGAGACTGAGGGTTATAGAGAGGAGAGAGGTTGAGACTGAGGGTTAGAGAGGAGAGAGGTTGAGACTGAGGGTTATAGAGAGGAGAGAGGTTGAGACTGAGGGTTATAGAGAGGAGAGAGGTTGAGACTGAGGGTTATAGAGAGGAGAGAGGTTGAGACTGAGGGTTATAGAGAGGAGAGAGGTTGAGACTGAGGGTTATAGAGAGGAGAGAGGTTGAGACTGAGGGTTATAGAGAGGAGAGAGGTTGAGACTGAGGGTTATAGAGAGGAGAGAGGTTGAGACTGAGGGTTATAGAGAGGTTGAGAGAGGTTGAGACTGAGGGTTATAGAGAGGAGAGAGGTTGAGACTGAGGGTTAGAGAGAGGAGAGAGGTTGAGACTGAGGGTTATAGAGGGGAGAGAGGTTGAGACTGAGGGTTATAGAGAGGAGAGAGGTTGAGACTGAGGGTTATAGAGAGGAGAGAGGTTGAGACTGAGGGTTATAGAGAGGAGAGAGGTTGAGACTGAGGGTTAGAGAGAGGAGAGAGGTTGTGACTGAGGGTTAGAGAGAGGAGAGAGGTTGAGACTGAGGGTTAGAGAGAGGAGAGAGGTTGAGACTGAGGGTTATAGAGAGGAGAGAGGTTGAGACTGAGGGTTAGAGAGGAGAGAGGTTGAGACTGAGGGTTAGAGAGGAGAGAGGTTGAGACTGAGGGTTAGAAAGAGGAGAGAGGTTGAGACTGAGGGTTATAGAGAGGAGAGAGGTTGAGACTGAGGGTTAGAGAGAGGAGAGAGGTTGAGACTGAGGGTTAGAGAGAGGAGAGAGGTGGAGACTGAGGGTTAGAGAGAGGAGAGAGGTTGAGACTGAGGGTTATAGAGGGGAGAGAGGTTGAGACTGAGGGTTATAGAGAGGAGAGAGGGCAGATCTCAAGAGAAGAGGCTGGTGGTCGCTGTGGGTCTGTGGGGTAGAGAGAGGAGAGGAGAGGCTGGTGGTCGCTGTGGGTCTGTGGGGTAGAGAGAGGAGAGGAGAGGCTGGTGGTCGCTATGGGTCTGTGGGGTAGAGAGAGGAGAGAAGAGGCTGGTGGTCGCTGTGGGTCTGTGGGTCTGTGTGGTAGAGAGAGAGAGGAGAGGAGAGGCTGGTGGTCATTATGGGTCTGTGGGGTAGAGAGAGGAGAGGAGAGGCTGGTGGTCGCTATGGGTCTGTGGGGTAGAGAGAGGAGAGGAGAGGCTGGTGGTCTATATGGGTCTGTGGGTCTGTGGGGTAGAGAGAGGAGAGGAGAGGCTGGTGGTCGCTATGGGTCTGTGGGGTAGATAGAGGAGAGGAGGGGCTGATGGTCGCTATGGGTCTGTGGGGTAGAGAGAGGAGAGAAGAGGCTGGTGGGTCTATGGGTCTATGGGTCTGTGGGTCTATGGGTCTATGGGTCTGTGGGTCTATGGGTCTGTTCACCAGACTAGGTTCAAAAACGATTTGAAATATTACAAATACTTTTAGCTGTCCTTGATTGAGTAGCTCATTGGACCAATAGGATAGTCCCAAAAATACATACCACACCCACATGGCACTCCAGGCAGGCTGTAGCAAACACTCAAAGTATTTGAAATATTTCAGTGAGGTAGCTAGCCCACCTTCCATAGCGTACATCCCCTCAGGGTCAGGTCTGGTCTGTGAGGTAGCTAGCCCACCTTCCACACCATACATCCCCTCGGGGTCAGGTCTGGTATGTGAGGTAGCTAGCCCACCTTCCATAGCGTACATCCCCTCAGGGTCCGGTCTGTGAGGTAGCTAGCCCACCATCCATAGCGTACATCCCCTCAGGGTCCGGTCTGTGAGGTAGCTAGCCCACCATCCATAGCATACATCCCCTCAGGGTCAGGTCTGGTCAGTGAGGTAGCTAGCCCACCTTCCATACCATACATCCCCTCAGGGTCAGGTCTGGTCAGTGAGGTAGCTAGCCCACCTTCCATACCATACATCCCCTCAGGGTCAGGTCTGGTCAGTGAGGTAGCTAGCCCACCTTCCATACCATACATCCCCTCAGGGTCAGGTCTGGTCAGTGAGGTAGCTAGCCCACCTTCCATAGCGTACATCCCCTCAGGGTCAGGTCTGGTCTGTGAGGTAGCTAGCCCACCTTCCACAGCGTACATCCCCTCAGGGTCAGGTCTGGTCTGTGAGGTAGCTAGCCCACCTTCCACACCATACATCCCCTCAGGGTCAGGTCTGGTCTGTGAGGTAGCTAGCCCACCTTCCATACCATACATCCCCTCAGGGTCAGGGGTCAGGTCTGGTCTGTGAGGTAGCTAGCCCACCTTCCATACCATACATCCCCTCAGGGTCAGGGGTCAGGTCTGGTCTGTGAGGTAGCTAGCCCACCTTCCATCCCATACATCCCCTCAGGGTCCGGATAACCAGAGGTGGATGAGAGGAAGGGAAAGGGGAAAATAAACTTGCTGACACAACTTTCTAGATATAGTATATATAGTGAGCTCTATATGTTATGTGGGTGGACAACAACACTCTGTGAGAGAGAGGGAGGAGTTATATGTTCAAATGCTTCTCCTTTTTCCTGTGAGTTGTTGTAGATTATTGGCACTTTCTAAAGTTTATCTTCAATGACTAATGTCAATATTGGGGTTTTATCTACAGATAGGCCCACGTACAGTGTTTCCCGATTGAACTCACAGACTGTAGTGAAGACAGAAAGTACCCCAGCTCTTTAAGAATAATGTAGGGCCAACATGGTTCAGATTGTGTGTCACAGAACCGCAGGATTTTTAGCAGGAGCACCACAGGTTAATTGAACAGCTCGTGACAGGAAGAGAGAACACAGTGGGAGGTTGACTGGTTTCCAGGCCTCATGAATGGGCTCTTTGAGAACCTAGGCCAGCAGGTGTGGTACACTACATGAATGATAGTCATGCTCAGGAGGGAACACTATAGCAAAATGTTTTTCAAATTGGCAAGCTTACATATCTGTTCTTATTAGATAAGTATTTGGCCCAGGTCTGCAGCTTCTGATCAATATCCTACATCTTCTGATCAATATACTGCAGCTTCTGATCAATATCCTACAGCTTCTGATCAATATACTGCAGCTTCTGATCAATATCCTACAGCTTCTGATCAATATACTGCAGCTTCTGATCAATATCCTCTGATCAATATACTGCAGCTACAGATCAATATACTGCAGCTTCTGATCAATATCCTACAGCTTCTGATCAATATACTGCAGCTTCTGATCAATATCCTACAGCTTCTGATCGATATACTGCAGCTTCTGATCGATATAGTTTGTGTTTCCATGACTACAGGATATAGTTTGTGTTTCCATGACTACAGGATATAGTTTGTGTTTCCATGACTACAGGATATAGTTTGTGTTTCCATGACTACATGATAGGGTTTGTGTTTCCATGACTACATGATAAGGTTTGTGTTTCCATGACTACATGATAGGGTTTGTGTTTCCATGACTACAGGATATAGTTTGTGTTTCCATGACTACAGGATATAGTTTGTGTTTCCATGACTACAGGATATAGTTTGTGTTTCCATGACTACATGATAGGGTTTGTGTTTCCATGACTACAGGATATAGTTTGTGTTTCCACGACTACATGATATAGTTTGTGTTTCCATGACTACAGGATATAGTTTGTGTTTCCATGACTACAGGATAGTTGAAATATCCATGTACTGTCAAGCAGTGAGGTTGGTTCCATATAATACTGTTGTCTGTTAATCAAATCAAATGTTACTTATCAAATGTGCCGAATTCAACCCGTGTCGTCTTGAAAATAGATCAAAGAGACAGGGAGAGTGGAGAGAGAGAGGGGGGGAGGGGGAGAGGGGGGAGGGAGAGAGAGGTAGATATATACATGAAGGCAGGGTAAAGTGGCCAGCCACAGTAGGGTGGCTCTAATCGTTCACAGTTAAGACATATTTACTCAGGTTGGTCTCTTGAACGTCCAGCTGGAAATACCAGAAGTGAATCAGGTCACTTCTTCATTTTAATCTGGTCTGAGACACCTCGAAACACATTTTCCCTGACTGATTGGATATCTTCTCTCCATCCTCCTCATCCCTCTCCTCTCCTTGGCACTCGGTGTATCTGCTGCAGTGCTAGGCCTTATTGCCTGACACCTCTCTATAAATGGATTTAATACAATAAGAATGTGTTTGACCTCCTCACAGCGGAGAAGTACAGATTATGGATTACAGAGTGATGTGTGATAATCAGGTGGTTTTGTATTTTAATAGACCTCACCTTTTTCACGGTGGTTCCGTCACCTAGTTACCATTGCCTGTTTTCTATCGATTGGTGTCGCAGTATGGAGCCACACAGCACATTGAGTAAGTGATTATTGCTGTGACGTGTTTTCAGTCATCGTAGGGGTTCTTAGTCTTTCTCTCTCTCTCTCTCTCTCTCTCTCTCTCTCTCTCTCCATCCCTTTTCCCCTCCTCTCTCTGTCTTTCTCTTTTCCCTCTCTCCCATTCTCCCTCTCTCTCTCTCTCTCTCTCCTTCCTCCTCTCTTTCCCTCTCTCTCTCTCTCTCTCTCTCTCTCCATCCCTTTTCCCTCCTCCTCCTCTCTCTGTCTGTCTCTCCTCTCTCTGTCTCTCTTTTCCCTCTCTCCCTCTCTCTCTCTCTTGTTGTCTCTGTCTCTGTCTTTATCTCTCTGTCTCTGCCCCCTTTCTCTCTCTCTCTTCTCTCTCTCTCTCTCTCTCTCTCTCGTTCTGTCCATTCCCTGAAACAACAGAAGAGAACCACCCCTACCTCGTAGGGACCCCCTGGAAGTCTCCTTTATGTTCTATTCAAACTGAGTTGTTTAACGAGCGTAGTGCTGATGATGGAAATAATTCACTACATACGACTGCATAAAAACATACTTCAGCATTACAGAGAGAGAGAGAGGGAGACAGAGAGAGAGGGAGGGAGAGGGGGGAGAGAGAGGGAGGGGGAGGGAGAGAGAGAGGGATGGATTTAAGAGGGAGAGGGAGGGGGAGAGAGAGAGAGGGGGGAGAGAGAGAGGGCAGAGAGAGAGAGAGAGAGAGAGGGAGAGGGAGAGGGGAGAGAGGAGAGGGACCCTCTGGGAGAGAGAGAGGGGCGAGAGACAGAGTGATGAGGGGTAATCAGGGGAGAGAGAGATTTTAATAGAGAGAGAGAGGGGGAAAGGGATGGAGAGAGAGGGAGGGGGGGGAGAGAGAGATTGAGGGGAGGGGGGATCGAGGGGGGAGGGGGAGAGGGGGAGCCACAGGCGGACATTGAGTAGAGAGATTATTGGGGTGAGAGTTTTCAGAGAGAGAGAGGGGGGGGAGGAGAGAGAGAGGGGGCTCTCTCTCTCTCTCTCTCTCCATCCCTTTCCCCTCCTCTCTCTGGGGAGAGAGAGAGAGGGAGGGGAGAAAGGGAGAGGGGGTTAGAGGGAGGGGGAGGGGAGAGAGAGGGGGTGAGAGAGAGGGGGAGAGAGAGAGAGGGGGAGGGAGAGGGGGGAGAGAGAGAGAGAGAGAGGGGGAAAGAGAGAGGGAGAGGGGGAGAGAGAGAGGGAGGGGAGGGAGAGAGAGAGGGGGCGAGGAGAGAGGGGAGAGAGAGAGAGAGAGGGGAGAGAGAGAGAGGATTCTCTCTCTTGTTCTGAGGGGGAGGGAAAGAGAGAACAGAGAGAACCAGAGGGGAGGGAGAGGAAGGAGTTCTATTCAAACTGAGTTGAGAGAGAGAGGTGCATATGATGGAGAGATTCAGGAGGAGAGAGAGAGAGAGAGAGAGAGAGAGAGGGGGAAAGGGATGGAGAGAGAGGGAGGGAGGGGGGAGAGAGAGGGGAGAGAGGGAGGGAGAGGGGAGAGGGAGAGGGAGGGAGGGAGAGAGGGAGGGAGGGGGAGAGAGAGGGAGGGAGGGAGGGAGGGGGAGGGAGAGAGGGGAGAGAGGGGGAGAGAGAGAGGGGGGGCGAGAGAGAGAGTGGGAGGGGGAGGGAGAGAGGGGAGAGAGAGAGAGAGGGAGGGGAGGGAGAGAGGGGAGAGAGAGGGGGCGAGAGAGAGAGTGGGAGAGAGAGAGATGCATTACATCTGTACTTTGATCATGTCTCCTGATTTATGGGGCTGTTAAAAGGGCGATGCGTGCGTTTGCATTTTACATGTGATGTACATCAAGTATTTCCTTGTTGCGTGGAGAAATGTTCCAGATTATTATTCACACGTTTCTGCAGAAGTCAGTTGATTCCAGTGCCTCTCAGGCCTGTCAATGTGCCAGTCTGAACCAATGAAACAACCCAAACACAATTTATGGAATTAAATCAACCATGAAGCAGCAGCTGTAATCGTGCCTCCCGAAATAGCACCCTACACATAGTGCACTACTTTTTGACCAGAGGCCTATTGGCCCTGTTCAAAAAGTAGTGCACTAAATAGGGAATAGGGTGCCATTTGGGATTCAAACTAAGGAGGCTTTTTATCGCGTATCACATTCCATAAATATTCTATGGGACATGTACCCGCTGTCCGATCTCCTTTCATTCAGATGACTGTAATTACAGCAGTATAGATGCATTGGACATAGAATGACTTGTACTTGTATTTCTACAATACCTTACACATCATAATGACTTTTTAATTGTATTTCTAGGACAGCTAACACATCATAATGACTTTTTAATTGTATTTCTAGGACAGCTAACACATCATAATGATAGTTTATAAATAAAATGACTTTTTAATTGTATTTCTAGGACAGCTAACACATCATAATGATAGTTTATAAATAAAATGACTTTTTAATTGTATTTCTAGGACAGCTAACACATCATAATGATAGTTTAGTTCTTTCCTGTTCCTGTTCCTGATGTTGTGGCATGATAGTCTTGAGTCAATCTTTCAATGTGTTGGATGGTGAAGCGTAGAATTAAATATAATTTGAATTTATATGAGGAAGGCTGATAATACTTAAGAAAAACAACATTTGTAATCAAATTCTGGTCGTGGAAATGAAAATGTAAACATATGTGTGAATGAATTTCACGAGAAACGATTTACGCAATTTAAAGAACAATTATGTTTGGATTACTGCCAAAAGCGAAGAAACAAACAATCAATGTTGTATTGTTTGTTTTTTTGGAGGCAATTGTCTACTTTAGGCAGCGGAGACAATATGGTATGTAAATATGTTAATTTATTTAATTTACAATTCAATGAAGGCGGGTAACCTGAGATAATCACGCCGTTAAAAGTTAGTATTGACTCTGTTACATCATAATCTGAACATCTGGATCACAGCTTTTGTGGCTTGAAGTCGATTAAATATTTGATGGTCCTATTCTGTCTTTTCTCCTCGAGCTCGTTCACGTGGATTTACTGTTTATTTAATCATTTTATTGTGAAAGACAGAATGTCACTTTTTTGTTGTGTAACTTTTTGTGTAAAAACAGAAAGACCTGTTGACCTCTGGATCTTTAAAACTGATATTGATTTGGAACTTAAGACAGATTCCTTCAGCCAGTTACGCAAGCAAGGGAACACACACACACACACACACACACACACACACACACACACACACACACACACACACACACACACACACACACACACACACACACACACACACACACACACACACACACACACACACACACACACACACACACACACACACACACACACACACACACACACACACACACACACATACACACATACACACACATACACACACACACACACACACACACACACACATACACACACACACACACACACACACACACACACACACACACACACACACACACACACACACACACACACACACACACAAACATACATACACAACACACACACACACACACACACACACACACACACACACGCGCACACACACACACACACATACACAAACATACACAAACACACACACACACACACAGTCTGTGTCTGTGTAGACAGGAATACCAGTCTGTGTAGACAGGACTACCAGTCTGTGTAGACAGGACTATAATAGGTGTGTCTGTGTAGACAGGACTACCAGTCTGTGTAGACAGGAATACCAGTCTGTGTAGACAGGACTACCAGTCTGTGTAGACAGGACTATAATAGGTGTGTCTGTGTAGACAGGACTACCAGTCTGTGTAGACAGGACTATAATAGGTGTGTCTCTGTAGACAGGACTATAGGAGATGTATCTGTGTAGACAGGACTAGAGGAGATATGTCTGTGTAGACAGGACTATAGGATGTGTGTCTGTGTAGACAGGACTATAATAGGTGTATCTGTGTAGACAGGACTACCAGTCTGTGTAGACAGGACTATAATAGGTGTGTCTGTGTAGACAGGACTACCAGTCTGTGTAGACAGGACTACCAGTGTGTCTAGACAGGACTACCAGTAGGTCTAGACAGGACTACCAGTAGGTCCCTACAGGACTACCAGTAGGTCTAGACAGGACTACCAGTAGGTCTAGACAGGACTTCCAGTAGGTCTAGACAGGACTACCAGTAGGTCCCTACAGGACTACCAGTGTGTCTAGACAGGACTACCAGTAGGTCTAGACAGGACTACCAGTGTGTCTAGACAGGACTACCAGTAGGTCTAGACAGGACTACCAGTAGGTCTAGACAGGACTACCAGTAGGTCTAGACAGGACTACCAGTAGGTCTAGACAGGACTACCAGTAGGTCTAGACAGGACTACCAGTAGGTCTAGACAGGACTTCCAGTAGGTCTAGACAGGACTACCAGTAGGTCCCTACAGGACTACCAGTGTGTCTAGACAGGACTACCAGTAGGTCTAGACAGGACTACCAGTAGGTCTAGACAGGACTACCAGTAGGTCTAGACAGGACTACCAGTAGGTCTAGACAGGACTACCAGTAGGTCTAGACAGGACTACCAGTAGTACCAGTAGGTCTAGACAGGACTACCAGTAGGTCCCTACAGGACTACCAGTGTGTCTAGACAGGACTACCAGTGTGTCTAGACAGGACTACCAGTAGGTCTAGACAGGACTACCAGTAGGTCTAGACAGGACTACCAGTAGTACCAGTAGGTCTAGACAGGACTACCAGTAGGTCCCTACAGGACTACCAGTGTGTCTAGACAGGACTACCAGTGTGTCTAGACAGGACTACCAGTAGGTCTAGACAGGACTACCAGTAGGTCTAGACAGGACTACCAGTAGGTCTAGACAGGACTACCAGTCAGTATGGGACGTAGACTAGGTGTTTCTTCCCCCATCACCTCCTGCCTCATCCTGAAACCGCCATGTGATGGCTGACCTGTCAATCAGACTGATGGGTAACTAACGAGGATCCTGGAAAACTGAGACACGCCGTCTACCAGGATTATCAACAACTTATTCCCATGGCTGCAAGCACGCACACACACACACACACACACACACACACACAAACACACACACACACCCATCTGAATGCCTTGAGCGGAGGTCCTGCTTGGCGTCAGTAAGAAGGTGAGGTAATACACCCTGCGGAGATTGGAATTTGAGCCACAGGTGGCTATTCAACTGCTGCAGCAGGGGCTCCGTGTGAGTTATATCACAGTAGTCAGCCGATGCCTGGGAAATATGCTTCAGTACTGGGAATGTTCCCTATGTTTCAGTCACTGTCTGGTAAATATGGGTCAGTACTGAGAATGTTCCCTACGTTTTAGTTGGTACTGGGAATGTTCCCTACGTTTCAGTTGGTACTGAGAATGTTCCCTACGTTTCAGTTGGTACTGGGAATGTTCCCTACGTTTCAGTTGGTCCTGAGAATGTTCCCTACGTTTCAGTTGGTACTGGGAATGTTCCCTACGTTTCAGTTGGTACTGGGAATGTTCCCTACGATTCAGTTGGTACTGAGAATTTTCCCTACATTTCAGTTGGTACTGGGAATGTTTCCTACGATTCAGTTGGTACTGAGAATTTTCCCTACGTTTCAGTTGGTACTGGGAATGTTCCCTACGATTCAGTTGGTACTGAGAATTTTCCCTACGTTTCAGTTGGTACTGGGAATGTTCCCTACGTTTCAGTCACTGTCTGGTAAATATGGTTCAGTACTGGGAATGTTCCCTACGTTTCAGTCACTGTCTGGTGAATATGGTTCAGTACTGAGAATGTTCCCTATGTTTCAGTCACTGACTGTGAAATATGATTCAGGGAATGTGTCCTACGATATGTTTTTTTTTTCAGAGTGAAGTGGCCTCCAGCTTGTATTGACGCCTGTTATGCAAAACAATATTTTATATGGTAGGCATTTATGGGCTTATAAATTATTTTTGAAGCATCTGAGAAGGGCTTATGAAGGCTCTATGAATGGTGTTTAAAGTCTTTATGAAGGCTCTATGAAGGCTCTATGAATGGTCTATGAAGGCTCTATGAATGGTCTATGAAGGCTCTATGAATGGTCTATGAATGGTCTATGAAGGCTCTATGAAGGCTCTATGAATGGTCTATGAATGGTCTATGAAGGCTCTATGAAGGCTCTATGAATGGTCTTTAAAGCCTCTATGAAGGCTCTATGAATGGTCTTTAAAGCCTCTATGAAGGCTCTATGAATGGTCTTTAAAGCCTCTATGAAGGCTCTATGAAGGCTCTATGAAGGCTCTATGAATGGTCTTTAAAGCCTTTATAATTGAGCCCTGATCTTTTTTAATTCCCATATTCTCAGATAAACATTTTGTTTAAAATAAATCACGAGATCCAGATCGTGTCCCTCCATGTGAATATTATCTCATTATATTCCTGGTGATAATCACAGTTTTTTACAGCTGTTCTGTTCTGCCAAAGTCACTATTAGTTTTCCTCCCCAGTAAGTGTCTAACTGTCCTCAGGCCTCCAGCTGCTGAGCTCCATGACCCTGTGTGTCCTGACTCAGCTAGCCCAACAGAGAGCTCTGTTTTTGGGCCAGGCTCCAGCTCCCTGACTCCTGGGAGGTCTCTCTCTTTCAGACCTCCACTGATCCCACAGAGCAAAAGGATTTTTAATCATGTTCGCTCTGTGTGTGTGTGTGTGTGTGTGTGTGTGTGTGTGTGTGTGTGTGTGTGTGTCTGTGTGTGTGTGTGTGTTCAATCATGTTGTCATCTACAGTATACTACAGGATATCAGGATATCTACTGTAGATGCTATAGTACAGGATGTCAGGATATCAGGATATCTACTGTAGGGGCTATAGTACAGGATATCAGGATATCTACTGTAGGGGCTATAGTACAGGATATCAGGATATCTACTGTAGGGGCTATAGTACAGGATATCAGGATATCAGGATATCTACTGTAAGGGCTATAGTACAGGATATCAGGATATCTACTGTAGGGGCTATAGTACAGGATATCAGGATATCTACTGTAGGGGCTATAGTACAGGATATCATGATATCAGGATATATACTGTAGGGGCTATAGTACAGGATATCAGGATATCTACTGTAGGGGCTATAGTACAGGATATCAGGATATCTACTGTAGGGGCTATAGTACAGGCTATCAGGATATCTACTGTAGGGGCTATAGTACAGGATATCATGATATCAGGATATATACTGTAGGGGCTATAGTACAGATATCAGGATATCTACTGTAGGGGCTATAGTACAGGATATCAGGATATCTACTGTAGGGGCTATAGTACAGGATATCAGGATATCTACTGTGAGAGGGGCTATAGTACAGGCTATCAGGATATATACTGTAGGGGCATAAAGATGCAGTATCAGATATATAGGTACATATATACGTATACAGGATGAATACTGTAGGGGCTATAGTACATTATATCAGGATATCTACTGTAGGGGCTATAGTACAGGATATCAGGATATATACTGTAGGGGCTATAGTACAGCATATCAGGATATCTACTGTAGGGGCTATAGTACAGGATATCAGGATATCTACTGTAGGGGCTATAGTACAGGATATCAGGATGTCTACTGTAGGGGCTATAGTACATGATATCAGGATATCTACTGTAGGGGCTATAGTACAGGATATCAGGATATCTACTGTAGGGGCTATAGTACAGGATATCAGGATATCTACTGTAGGAGCTATAAATCAAATCAAATCAAATCAAATTTTATTTGTCACATACACATGGTTAGCAGATGTTAATGTGAGTGTTGCGAAATGCTTGTGCTTCTAGTTCCGACAATGCAGTAATAACCAACTAGTAATCTAGCTAACAATTCCAAAACTACTACCTTATAGACACAAATGTAAGGGGATAAAGAATATGTACATAAAGATATATGAATGAGTGATGGTACAGAGCAGCATAGGCAAGATACAGTAGATGGTATTGAGTGCAGTATATACATATGAGATGAGTATGTAAACAAAGTGGCATAGTTAAAGTGGCTAGTGATACATGTATTACATAAAGATGCAGTAGATGATATAGAGTACAGTATATACGTATACATATGAGATGAATAATGTAGGGTATGTAAACATTATATTAGGTAGCATTGTTTAAAGTGGCTAGTGAAATATTTTACATCATTTCCCATCCCATTCCTATAGTACAGGATATCAGGATATCTACTGTAGGGGCTATAGTACAGGATATCAGGATATCTACTGTAGGGGCTATAGTACAGGATATCAGGATATCTACTGTAGGGGCTATAGTACATGATATCAGGATATCTACTGTAGGGGCTATAGTACATGATATCAGGATATCAGGATATCTACTGTAGGGGCTATAGTACAGGATATCAGGATATCAGGATATCTACTGTAGGGGCTATAGTACAGGATATCAGGATATCAGGATATCTACTGTTGGAGCTATAGTACAGGATATCAGGATATCTACAATAGGGGCTATAGTACAGGATATCAGGATATGTACTGTAGGGGATATCTACTGTAGGGGCTAGTACAGGATATCAGGATATCTACTGTAGGGGCTATAGTACAGGATATCAGATATCAGGTATCTACTGTAGGGGCTATAGTACAGGATATCAGGATATCAGGATATCTACTGTAGGGGCTATAGTACAGGATATCAGGATATCTACTGTAGGGGCTATAGTACATGATATCAGGATATCTACTGTAGGGGCTATAGTACAGGATATCAGGATATCAGGATATCTACTGTAGGGGCTATAGTACAGGATATCAGGATATCAGGATATCTACTGTAGGGGCTATAGTACAGGATATCAGGATATCAGGATATCTACTGTTGGAGCTATAGTACAGGATATCAGGATATCTACTATAGGGGCTATAGTACAGGATATCAGGATATCTACTGTAGGGGCTATAGTACAGGATATCAGGATATCTACTGTAGGGGCTATAGTACAGGATATCAGGATATCAGGGTATCTACTGTAGGGGCTATAGTACAGGATATCAGGATATCTACTGTAGGGGCTATAGTACAGGATATCAGGGTATCTACTGTAGGGGATATAGTACAGGATATCAGGATATCAGAATATCTACTGTAGGGGCTATAGTACAGCATATCAGGATATCAGGATATCTACTGTAGGGGCTATAGTACAGGATATCAGGATATCTACTGTAGGGGCTATAGTACAGCATATCAGGATATCAGGATATCTACTGTAGGGGCTATAGTACAGGATATCAGGATATCAGGATATCTACTGTAGGGGCTATAGTACAGGATATCAGGATATCTACTGTAGGGGCTATAGTACATGATATCAGGATATCTACTGTAGGGGCTATAGTACAGGATATCAGGATATCAGGATATCTACTGTAGGGGCTATAGTACAGGATATATATCAGGATATCTACTGTAGGGGCTATAGTACAGGATATCAGGATATCAGGATATCTACTGTTGGAGCTATAGTACAGGATATCAGGATATCTACTATAGGGGCTATAGTACAGGATATCAGGATATCTACTGTAGGGGCTATAGTACAGGATATCAGGATATCTACTGTAGGGGCTATAGTACAGGATATCAGGATATCAGGTATCTACTGTAGGGGCTATAGTACAGGATATCAGGATATCTACTGTAGGGGCTATAGTACAGGATATCAGGGTATCTACTGTAGGGGCTATAGTACAGGATATCAGGATATCAGGGGATATATCTATCTACTGTAGGGGCTATAGTACAGCATATCAGGATATCAGGATATCTACTGTAGGGGCTATAGTACAGGATATCAGGATATCTACTGTAGGGGGGGCTATAGTACAGCATATCAGCATATCAGGATATCTACTGTAGGGGCTATAGTACAGGATATCAGGATATCTACAGGCTATATCTACACTGGGGCTATAGTCAGGATATCAGGGTATCTACTGTAGGGGGCAGGATATATCAGAATATCAGGGTATCTACTGTAGGGGCTATAGTACAGGATATCAGAATATCAGGATATCAGGATATCTACTGTAGGGGCTATAGTACAGGATATCAGGGTATCTACTGTAGGGGCTATAGTACAGGATATCAGGATATCAGAATATCTACTGTAGGGGCTATAGTACAGCATATCAGGATATCAGGATATCTACTGTAGGGGCTATAGTACAGGATATCAGGATATCTACTGTAGGGGCTATAGTACAGGATATCAGGATTTCTACTGTAGGGGCTATAGTACAGGATATCAGGATTTCTACTGTAGGGGTATAGTACAGCATATCAGCATATCAGGATATCTACTGTAGGGGCTATAGTACAGGATATCAGTATCTCAGGATATCTACTGTAGGGGCTATAGTACAGGATATCAGGATTTCTACTGTAGGGGCTATAGTACAGGATATCAGGATTTCTACTGTAGGGGCTATAGTACAGGATATCAGGATATCAGAATATCTACTGTAGGGGCTATAGTACAGCATATCAGGATATCAGGATATATACTGTAGGGGCTATAGTACAGGATATCAGGATATCTACTATAGGGGCTATAGTACAGGATATCAGGATATCTACTGTAGGGGCTATAGTACAGGATATCATGATATCTACTGTAGGGGCTATAGTACAGGATATCAGGATTTCTACTGTAGGGGTATAGTACAGCATATCAGCATATCAGGATATCTACTGTAGGGGCTATAGTACAGGATATCAGTATCTCAGGATATCTACTGTAGGGGCTATAGTACAGGATATCAGGGTATCTACTGTAGGGGCTATAGTACAGGATATCAGAATATCAGGATATCAGGATATCTACTGTAGGGGCTATAGTACAGGATATCAGGATCTCAGAATATCTACTGTAGGGGCTATAGTACAGGATATCAGGATATCTACTGTAGGGGCTATAGTACAGGATATCAGGATATCTACTGTAGGGGCTATAGTACAGGATATCAGGATATCTACTGTAGGGGCTATAGTACAGGATATCAGGATATCTACTGTAGGGGCTATAGTACAGGATATCAGGATATCAGAATATCTACTGTAGGGGCTATACTACAGCATATCAGTACTGTATGGCTCAGTCGGGCTGGTTATAATCATAACAGGATGAGGTCATCCTACTGTCTTCCCATGGTGATGTCATTTCCTCCATAAACAGCATGACTTCCTCTCATCTGAGGCTCATATCCGCTGACGCGCACAGACACACACGCACGCACACACACACACACACACATAAACAAACAAACACACACGCACAAACACACAAACACACACACAGTGACAATGGTATCAGCTGACATCATCCTGCATGCAGCCCAATGGTGCAGAGAGGACAGGCAGCGCCTAGGAAACTACGGGCTGGGATGTTATGGCTGGGAGGTGTGTGTGTGTGTGTGTGTGTGTTAATAACCGATACCTTACACCCAATATTGAGTTATTCCAACAAACCCCATGTGTTTTCACCCCACTCAGCCCTAAAGGAATATAGCATGCAACCCTAAGAGCATTCTATTCCCTATGTAGTGCACTACCTTTGTCCAGATCCCCTATGGGCCCTGGTCACTAAATAGGGAATAGGGTGCCATTTGGGACACAAATTTATATGACCGGTATGTACAATATGAGTTGGTGTATAATCTAACAGAGGTCTGAGTTGGTGTGTAATCTAACAGAGGTCTGAGTTGGTGTATAATCTAATAGAGGTCTGAGTTGGTGTATAATCTAACAGAGGTCTGAGTTGGTGTATAATCTAACAGAGGTCTGAGACGGTGTGTAATCTAACAGAGGTCTGAGTTGGTGTATAATCTAACAGAGGTCTGAGATGGTGTATAATCTGACAGGGGAAGCTTGGCTGTGTGTTGTACCTCGGCCAGGACTAGATCACAGGGGAAGCTTGGCTGTGTGTTGTACCTCGGCCAGGACTAGATCACAAGGGAAGCTTGGCTGTATGTTGTACCTCGGCCAGGACTTGACTGTGTGTTGTAACTTGGCCAGGACTAGATCATAGGGGAAGCTTGGCTGTGTGTTGTACCTTGTGTCATGCCTGCTCCCGCTCCTCCTCCTTGGTGCTCAAGGGCGCCAGGCTGCCCATCATTACTCACACCTGTCACCATCGTTACGCACATCAGCGCTTCATTGGACTCACATGGACTCCTTCACTTTGTTGATTGCCTCCCCTATATCTGTCTATTCCTCAGTTTGATCCCCGTGTCTGCATTGATGTTGTTGTCCAGACGCCGTTCTGAGTTTTCTTTCATGTCTGTTATTTATTCAAATGTTCACTCCCTGTACTTGCTTCTCGTCTCCCAGCATCTGTCCTTACAGAATGCTGACACCAATATTGGAAGCATCAGGGAGTTTTTTAAGTTTTTTTTTTAGGTTCAGGGAATGTGGCGGAAGGCTTGGCTCTGTGTTGGGACTGAGGGAATAGGAATGAGGCTTGGCTAGGACTGGATCTCAGGCTGAATGTGGTGTGGACTAAGGCTTGGCTAGGAGTGGGTTGTCTGTTGGGAATGTGGTGTAAGCCTTGGACTGGATCACAGGTTGCTGTTTGGTTACGACTTGATCATGTGTTGGGAATGTGGCGTAAGGTTATGGAAGGTTTGGCTATGACTGGATTGCAGCCTGCTGCTAAGGAGACAGCATTTTAGAGAACAGCTAAGAGAAGCATAGAGAACAGCTTAGAGAAGAGAACTGCTAAGAGAAGCCTAGAGAACAGCTTAGAGAAGCATAGAGAACAGCTAAGAGAAGCACAGAGAACAGCTTAGAGAAGCATAGAGAACAGCTGAGAGAAACATAGAGAACAGCTTAGAGAAGCATAGAGAACAGCTAAGAGAAGCCTAGAGAACAGCTTAGAGAAGCACAGAGAACAAGCTTAAAGAAGCATAGAGAACAGCAAAGAGAACAATAGAGAACAGCTTAGAGAAGCACAGAGAACAAGCTTAAAGAAGCATAGAGAACAGCAAAGAGAAGAATAGAGAACAGCTTAGAGAAGCATAGAGAACAGCTTAGAGAAGCATAGAGAACAGCTAAGAGAAGCACAGACAACAAGCTTAAAGAAGCATAGAGAACAGCTAAGAGAAGCCTAGAGAACAGCTTAGAGAAGCACAGAGAACAAGCTTAAAGACGCATAGAGAACAGCAAAGAGAAGAATAGAGAACAGCTTAGAGAAGCATAGAGAACAGCTAAGAGAAGCATAGAGAACAGCTTAGAGAAGCATAGAGAACAGCTAAGAGATTCCTAGAGAACAGCTTAGAGAAGAGAACTGCGAAGAGAAGCATAGAGAACAGCTTAGAGAAGCATAGAGAACAGCTGAGAGAAGCACAGAGAACAGCTTAGACAAGAGAACTGCTAAGAGAAGCACAGAGAACAGCTTAGAGAAGAGAACTGCTAAGAGAAGCATAGAGAACAGCTTAGAGAAGCATAGAGAACAGCTGAGAGAAACACAGAGAACAGCTTAGAGAAGTGTAGAGAAGAGCTTAGAGAAGAGAACTGCTAAGAGAAGCACAGAGAACAGCTTGGAGAAGAGAACCGCTAAGAGAAGCACAGAGAACAGCAAAGAGAAACCTAGAGAACAGCTGAGAGAAACATAGAGAACAGCTTAGAGAAGCATAGAGAACAGCTAAGAGAAGCCTGGAGAACAGCTAAGAGAAGAATAAAGAACAGCTAAGAGAAGGGAACTGCTAAGAGAAGCATAGAGAACAGCTTAGAGAAGGGAACTGCTAAGAGAAGCACAGAGAACAGCTTAGAGAAGAGAACTGCAAAGAGAAGCATGGAGAACAGCTTAGAGAAGGATAGAGAACAGCTGAGCGAAACATAGAGAACAGCTTAAAGAAGCACAGATTACAGCTGAGAGAAAAATAGAGAACAGCTTAGAGAAGCATAGAGAACAGTTTAGAGAAGCATAAAGAACAGCTTAGAGAAGCACAGAGAACAGCTTAGAGAAGAGAACTGCTAAGAGAAGCATAGAGAACAGCTAAGAGAAGCACAGAGAACAGCTTAGATAAGAGAACTGCTTAAAGAAGTGTAGAGAACAGCCAAGAGAAGCATAGAGAACAGCTTAGAGAAGCATAGAGAACAACTTAGAGAAGCATAGAGAACAGCTGAGAGAAACATAGAGAACAGCTTAAAGAAGCGTAGAGAACAGCCAAGAGAAGCAGAGAGAACAGCTTAGAGAAACATAGAGAACAGCTTAGAGAAGCATAGAGAACAGCCAAGAGAAGCATAGAGAACAGCTTAGAGAAGCATAGAAAAAGCTAAGAGAAGCACAGAGAACAGCTTAGATAAGAGAACTGCTAAGAGAAGCACAGAGAACAGCTTAAAGAAGAATAGAGAACAGCTGAGAGAAACACAGAGAACAGCTTAAAGAAGCGTAGAGAACAGCCAAGAGAAACACAGAGAACAGCTTAGAGAAGCATAGAGAACAGCAAGAGAAACACAGAGAACAGCTTAGAGAAGCATAGAGAACAGCTGAGAGAAACATAGAGAACAGCTTAGAGAAGCATAGAGAACAGCTTAAAGAAGAGAACTGCTAAGAGAAGCATAGAGAACAGCTTAGAGAAGCATAGAGAACAGCTGAGAGAAACATAGAGAACAGCTTAAAGAAGCATAGAGAACAGCCAAGAGAAACATAGAGAACAGCTTAGAGAAACACAGAGAACAGCTTAGAGAAGAGAACTGCTAAGAGAAGCATAGAGAACAGCTTAAAGAAGCATAGAGAACAGCCAAGAGAAACATAGAGAACAGCTTAGAGAAGCACAGAGAACAGCTTAGAGAAGCATAGAGAACAGCTTAGAGAAGCATAGAGAACAGCTTAGAGAAGCACAGAGAACAGCTTAGAGAAGCATAGAGAACAGCTGAGAGAAACATAGAGAACAGCTTAGAGAAGCACAGAGAACAGCTTAGAGAAACATAGAGAACAGCTGAGAGAAACATAGAGAACAGCTTAGAGAAGCACAGAGAACAGCTTAGAGAAGCATAGAGAACAGCTGAGAGAAACATAGAGAACAGCTTAGAGAAGCATAGAGAACAGCTAAGAGAAGCATAGAGTACAGCTGAGAGAAACATAGACAACAGCTGAGAGAAACATAGAGAACAGCTTAATGAAGCATAGAGAACAGCTAAGAGAAGCATAGAGTACAGCTTAGAGAAACATAGAGAACAGCATAGAGAAACATAGAGAACAGCTTAGAGAAGCACAGAGAACAGAGAGAAGAGAGAACAGCCAGAGAAACACAGAGAACAGCCATGAGGGCACATTCAGACTTGAAACATAGAGAACAGCTTTTTAAAAAACTTAGAGAACAGCTTAGAGAAACATAGAGAACAGCTGTGAGAAACATAGAGAACAGCTTAGAGAAACATAGAGAACAGCTTAGAGAAACATAGAGAACAGCTGAGAGAAACATAGAGAACAGCTTAGAGAAGCACAGAGAACAGCTTAGAGAAACATAGAGAACAGCTGAGAGAAACATAGAGAACAGCTTAGAGAAGCACAGAGAACAGCTTAGAGAAACATAGAGAACAGCTGAGAGAAGCATAGAGAACAGCTGAGAGAAGCATAGAGAACTGCTAAGAGAAGCTAAGAGAACAGAGAGAGAGAGGAGAGAGAGAGGAGAGAGAGAGAGAGAGAGGCTCACACCAACCACACACAGGTTGCACACATGCCATGTCTCTGGGCACATTCAGACTTGGCTTGGCTTTTTAAAAACATTTTCTTTGATGGGGCCTTGCCTGCCTGCATTTTACTTCACTGTATCCGTTACACTGTAGGAACAATGTGGAATTGAAGAGTGGGGAGAGGTAAGAGGAGATGAGAGGAAGAGGAGAGAAGAAGATAGAAAAGGAGGGAAGTGGAGGGAAGAGGAAAGAAGGCAGAGAAGAGGAGGCAGAGAAGAGGAGAGAGAGAAGAGGAGGGAGAGAAGTGGAGGGACAGAAGTGGAGGGAGAGAAGATGAGGGAGAGAAGAGGAGGCAGAGAAGAGGAGGGAGAGAAGAGGAGGCAGAGAAGTGGAGGGAGAGAAGAGGAGAGAGAGAAGAGGAGGAGAGAAGAGGAGGAGAGAGAAGAGGAGGGAGAGAAGAAGAGAGAGGGAGAGAAGAGGAGGGAGAGAAGAGGAGGCAGAGAAGAGGAGAGAGAGAAGAGGAGGGAGAGAAGTGGAGGGACAGAAGTGGAGGGAGAGAAGAGGAGGGAGAGAAGAGGAGGCAGAGAAGAGGAGGCAGAGAAGAGGAGAGAGAGAGGAGGTGAGAGAGAAGAGGAGGGAGGGAAGAGGAGGGAGAGAAGAGGAGAGAGAGAAGAGGAGGGAGAGAAGAGGAGGGAGAGAAGAGGAGAGAGAGAAGTGGAGGGAGAGAAGAGGAGGCAGAGAAGAAGAGGCAGCGAAAAGGAGGGAGGATGAGAAAAGAGTAGATTAGAGAGGAACGTGGAGAAGAGAAAATAATAAGGAAGAAGAGCTCTGAGCCCCGGTCTGTAGACTGAGAAGAGAATTAGCTCTGAGCCCCGGTCTGTAGGCTGAGAAGAGAAGAGAAGAGCTCTGAGCCCCGGTCTGTAGGCTGAGAAGAGAATTAGCTCTGAGCCCGGTCTGTAGGCTGAGAAGAGAAGAGAAGAGCTCTGAGCCCCGGTCTGTAGGCTGAGAAGAGAAGAGCTCTGAGCCCCAGTCTGTAGACTGAAAAGAGAAGAGCTCTGAGCGACGGTCTGTAGACTGAGAAGAGAAGAGAAGAGAAGAGCTCTGAGCCCCGGTCTGTAGACTGAGAAGAGAAGAGAAGAGAAGAGCTCTGAGCCCCGGTCTGTAGACTGAGAAGAGAAGAGAAGAGCTCTGAGCCCCGGTCTGTAGACTGAGAAGAGAAGAGCTCTGAGCCCCGGTCTGTAGGCTGAGAACAGAAGAGAGGAGGGGAGAGCAGTAGGTTGGGATTGAGGAATGAAACTACATTTGCTGGAGGAAATTGGAGGTAATGAAAAAAACGACCAATTTAAGGTGTCAGTCAGCAGCAGGCCTAGAGGTAGAAATCTAGAGGAGCGCCTCCCTCCCTCCCTCCCTCCCTCCCTCCCTCCCTGTCCCTCCCTCCCTCCCTCCCTCCCCCTCCCTCCCTCCCTCCCTCCCTCCCTCCCCCTCCCTCCCTCCCTCCCTCCCTCCCTCCCTCCCCTGTTTCCCTGTCTCTCTGCTACAAGTCTCATGGAGGCCATGCTGCCTGAATGATGCGTATTGTCATACTTGGCAGGAAACAAGCTCTCTAATTGCTGTTCCTGTGTGGCAGCCAGAGAGCCGGGTATTATAATAAACGTTCAGAGTTTTTTTTTGTAGCAGATGGGTGGGGTTATAGTATACATGCTCCTGAAAAGTTAGCCTGCCTGGGCTTTCAGCCTCTCTGTTAGCTTTGACACCCCTGGGGAACTCCTTCATTTAATCAGTCAGGACTAAGTAGATCCTTAGATGTATGTAATCATATGTCTAGATCGCAAAGCTTCCGTTAGTCCCCGGTATTAGCTGTTATCAGCCATCACTAACATAGAGAGGCTGCTGCCAACATACAGACTCAAATCTCTCTTGCCACTTTAATAATTTGATTTTATTTGTTTGTGTAGCTCTGTGTAGGGATGATAATCATTATCCCGCTGTTGTACTGAGTGGGGAGGGACACAACTGGCCCCGTGCTTCTCATTACGGCTGGACACAGCTCTGTGTAGGCCGATATAGCCTCTGTGTAGGCTGATATAGCCTCTGTGTAGGTCGATATAGCCTCTGTGTAGGTCGATATAGCCTCTGTGTAGGTCGATATAGCCTCTGTGTAGGTCGACACAGCTCTGTGTAGGTCGATATAGCCTCTGTGTAGGTCGATGTAGCTCTGTGTAGGTCGATGTAGCTCTGTGTAGGTCGATATAGCTCTGTGTAGGTCGATATAGCTCTGTGTAGGTCATTGCAGCTCTGTGTAGGTTGATGTAGCTCTGTGTAGGTCGATATAGCTCTGTGTAGGTCGATGCAGCTCTGTGTAGGTCGACCCAGCTCTGTGTAGGTCGATATAGCTCTGTGTAGGTTGATGTATCTCTGTGTATGCTGATATAGCCTCTGTGTAGGTCGATATAGCCTCTGTGTAGGTCGATATAGCCTCTGTGTAGGCCGATATAGCCTCTGTGTAGGTCGATATAGCCTCTGTGTAGGTCGACACAGCTCTGTGTAGGTCGATATAGCCTCTGTGTAGGTCGATATAGCCTCTGTGTAGGTCGATATAGTCTCTGTGTAGGTCGATGTAGCTCTGTGTAGGTCGACATACAGAGTTATATCGACTCTCAGCTCATCTCATAACCCTCAGCTCATCTCATAACCCTCATCTCATAACCCTCAGATCATGTCATAACCCTCAGCTCATCTCATAACCCTCATCTCATAACCCTCAGCTCATCTCATAACCCTCGTCTCATAACCCTCAGCTCATCTCATAACCCTCGTCTCATAACCCTCAGCTCATCTCATAACCCTCATGTCATAACCCTCAGCTCATCTCATAACCCTCGTCTCATAACCCTCAGCTCATCTCAGAACCCTCGTCTCATAACCCTCAGCTCATCTCAGAACCCTCGTCTCATAACCCTCAGCTCATCTCATAACCCTCATCTCATAACCCTAATCTCATAACCCTCGTCTCATAACCCTCAGTTCATCTCATTTCGTTATTATTTTGGTTAGGCCAGGGTGTGACATGGGGATTTATGTGGTTTGTTTTGTCTGGGGTTGTTTGTAGTTATGGGATTGTGGTTAGAGTAGTACTCTAGGTAAGTCTATGGTTGCCTAGAGTGGTTCTCAATCAGAGGCAGGTGTTTATCGTTGTCTCTGATTGGGAACCATATTTAGGCAGCCATATTCTTTAGGTCTCTTGTGGGTGATTGTTCCTGTCTTTGTGTTTGTGGCACCAGATAGGACTGTTTTGTGTTGGGTTTTGTGGGTGATTGTTCCTGTCTTTGTGTTTGTGGCACCAGATAGGACTGTTTTGGTTTTTCACGGTTCTTGTTTTGTATATTGTTGTATTTTCATCTTTATTAAAGATGTACAAAACTAACCACGCTGCATTTTGGTCCGCCTCTCTTTCACCAGAAGAAAACCGTTACAATAACCCTTATCTCATCACCCTCCGTTCATCTCCTCCTGGAGCCAGTCTCTCTGGGTCTGAAATTAACAACTAGGCCCTGCATAGATTTTTCCCTCTTTTTCACCCCCCCCCTCTCTTCCTTCCCTCCCTCCCCCCTCTCTCTTTCCACCTCTCTCACTCTCTTTCCCCCTCTCCACCCTCCCTCTCTCACTCTCTTTCCCCCTCTCCTTTCTCTCTCTCTCTCCTTCTCTTCCCTCTATATTTCCTCTCCTCCCTTTAATCTTCCCAACCTATATTTCATAACCGGAGAAAGTGATTTTATGTAGCTGCTTCCTAGATCACAGCCAGTCGTAGTAGATTCAGAACCTGGACAGACATTCTTATCTTAGCTGACACTGCACTCCCATTGATCTCCAATATGTTTATATATTATATTTTTTCTTGCCTTCAGTCTAATTTTCTGGGAAAACAATTAGTTTAACAGTCCTTTGCATTTGACCAGCATGGCAATATGTTGAACTGTAGCTTTTGGGTCTCGTGTAATTCATTTTAGCTTGTGAAGTCGTTGACCGAATGTTCTGTTTCAACGGGAGTGGTTTCAGTACGGCTGGTTCTTTACAAAATGAAGTATCAGAGCAATCTGAGATTGTTTTCCAGGCCTGGTGAACTCTCGTACAGCTCTAGGCTCTCTAATAGGGTGATGTGTTTCACCGCTCTTCTGTAGATTTCAATGGGAAGCAACTTCTTAAACAGTCATTTGGCCTTTCAGTTGAGTTGACTACATGGTACTATGTTGAACTGTAGACTACATGGTACTATGTTGAACTATAGACTACATGGTACTATGTTGAACTGTAGACTACATGGTACTATGTTGTAGACTACATGGTACTATGTTGAACTGTAGACTACATGGTACTATGTTGAATAGGTACTATGTTGAACTAGACTATATGTTGAACTAGACTATGGTACTATGTTGAACTATAGACTATGTTGAACATGGTACTATGTTGAACTGTAGACTACATGGTACTATGTTGAACTATAGACTACATGGTACTATGTTGAACTGTAGACTACATGGTACTATGTTGAACTGTAGACTACATGGTACTATGTTGAACTATAGACTACATGGTACTATGTTGAACTGTAGACTACATGGTACTATGTTGAACTGTAGACTACATGGTACTATGTTGAACTATAGACTACATGGTACTATGTTGAACTGTAGACTACATGGTACTATGTTGAACTGTAGACTACATGGTACTATGTTGAACTATAGACTACATGGTACTATGTTGATGGTACTATGTTGAATAGACTACATGGTACTATGTTGAACTATAGACTACTATGTTGAACTATAGACTATACTATGACTATGTTGAACTGTACTATATGTTGAACTGTAGACTACATGGTACTATGTTGAACTATATGTTGACTACATGGTACTATGTTGAACTGTAGACTATATGTTACTATGTTGAACTATAGACTATATGTTGAACTGTAGACTACATGGTACTATGTTGAACTATAGACTACATGGTACTATGTTGAACTATAGACTACATGGTACTATGTTGAACTGTAGACTACAAGGTACTATGTTGAACTGTAGACTACATGGTACTATGTTGAACTATAGACTATATGTTGAACTGTAGACTACAAGGTACTATGTTGAACTGTAGACTACATGGTACTATGATGAACTGTAGACTATATGTTGAACTATAGACTACAAGGTACTATGTTAAACTGCAGCATTCAGGTCACATCTAAATCACCATGGCCTATTCCAACTGAAGTGGTTTTAGTCTGTTGCAAAATGTAAACAGAATAATCTGAGATTGTTTCTTAGGGTCAGTGAACTCTACTCACGTAGTTTGACCTACGGCATTTGGGTGACATGTAATTTTATTTTGACCCGTAGAAGTTGACTGAAAGTTTGTGTTGCATGTTGAATGAATAGTAGAATAACGTCCAGCTCATTTTTCCAGCCCTGGTGATCTCATAGGTCTCATACCACAGCAGAAACAGCAGCTCTACAGCTGGGGTTGTGTGTGTGTGTGGGTTTTGGTGTGTGTGTGTGTGTGTGTGTGTGTGTGTGTGTGTGTGTGTGTGTGTGTGTGTGTGTGTGTGTGTGTGTGTGTGTGTGTGTGTGTGTGTGTGTGTGTGTGTGCAGCAGCAGCATTACTCTCCCTGCTAGTAGCAGTTCATGCGAGGTCAGGCAGCTTGCTGCGCCCAGGGAAATGAGACCGTCTTGGCTCAGACACAGCATGTGTCCCAAATGGCCACTTATTCCCTATTTAGTGCATAGGGCCCAGGGTTCCATTTGGAGTGCAACCTCTAGTCTTCTGAGAGCAGCTCATATCCACAGTGTTGCTGAGCATGTGTCTGACAGGACACCCGGGTTCAGATAGTATTCAACAACTTTCAAAATACGTTGAGCGTTTGCTTTAGCCTTCCTGGAGCGCCAGTTATCACCTTTGAGACTATTCTGTTGTTTCCTTTGTTCCAGGCAAACTCAATCAAGCCCAGATAAAATATTTGAAATGACTTTGAAGAATACCTGAACCCAGGTCTGTCTTGGAAGCCACATATTCTTATTAGAGCAAGTTTTAAATATAACATTTCAGGATGCAGAAAAAAAAACACATAAGTGAGTACATACATACATTCGCACACATGGTTTTGAAAGAAAAATGTATCTGGTATAACTTTAATAAACCGTGCTGGCTGTACTACATGAGAGTGATGATGTCTGGTGTTGTTCTAGTGGGGCTGATGGGTTGTCAGCTCTACTCATTTTGATCAAGTTACACTGACATGTTGGACCTGAGTAAACAATGTGTCGGCCAAATACTTCTTGAGACTCGACCAACAAGACAGTATATCAGTGTGAATTTAAACTCAGCAACCAGAACTAAATCTTGAACTTGGTATCAAAATGGCCCCCTATTCCCTATATAGTACACAACATCTGGCCAGAGTTCCATGAGCCCTATATAGTTAATACCTAACCCTGACCTCATCTCCTAGGTCAATAACTACTACTGACCCTGACCCCATCTCCTAGTTCAACAACTACGACTAACCCTGACCCCATCTCCTAGGTCAGTAACTACTACTAACCCTGACCCTGATCCCATCTCCTAGGTCAATAACTACTACTGACCCTGACCCCATCTCCTAGGTCAATAACTATTCTGACCAAGACCGCATCTCCTAGGTCAATAACTACTACTAACCCTGACCCTGATCCCATCTCCTAGGTCAATAACTACTACTGACCCTGACCCCATCTCCTAGGTCAATAACTATTCTGACCAAGACCGCATCTCCTAGGTCAATAACTACTACTAACCCTGACCCTGATCCCATCTCCTAGGTCAATAACTACTACTGACCCTCACCCTAACCCCATCTCCTAGGTCAATAACTACTACTGACCCTGACCCCATCTCCTAGGTCATTAACTACTACTGACCCTGACCCCATCTCCTAGGTCAATAACTACTACTGACCATGACCCCATCTCCTAGGTCATTAACTACTACTGACCCTGACCCCATCTCCTAGGTCAATAACTACTACTGACCCTGACCCCATCTCCTAGGTCAATAACTACTACTGACCCAGACCTAATCTCCTAGGTCAATAACTACTACTGACCCTGACCCCATCTCCTAGGTCAATAACTACGACTAACCCTGACCCCATCTCCTGGGTCAATAACTACTACTGACCCAGACCTAATCTCCTAGGTCAATAACTACTACTGACCATGACCCCGTCTCCTAGGTCAATAACTAGTACTGACCCTGACCTCACCTCCTGGGTCAATAACTACTACTGACCCTGACCTCATCTCCCAGGTCAACAACTACTACTGACCCTGACCTCATCTCCTAGGTCAATAACTACTACTGACCCTGACCCTGACCCCATCTCCTAGGTCAATAACTACTACTAACCCTGACCCCATCTCATAGTTCAATAACTACTACTGACCCTGACCCTGACCCCATCTCCTAGGTCAATAACTAGTGCTGACCCTGACCTCATCTCCTAGGGCAATAACTACTACTGACCCTGACCCTGACCCCATCTCCTAGGTCAATAACTACTACTGACCCTGACCCCATTTCCTAGGTCAATAACTACTACTGACCCTGACCCCATCTCCTAGGTCAATAACTACTACTGACCCTGACCCCATCTCCTAGGTCAATAACTACTACTGACCCTGACCCCATCTCCTAGGTCAATAACTACTACTGACCCTGACCCCATCTCCTTGGTCAATAACTACTACTGACCCTGACCTCATCTCCTAGGTCAATAACTACTACTGACCCTGACCCCTTCTCCTAGGTCAATAACTACTACTGACCCTGACCCCACCTCCTAGGTCAATAACTACTACTGACCCTGACCCCATCTCCTAGGTCAATAACTACTACTGACCCTGACCTCATCTCCTAGGTCGATAACTACTACTGACCCTGACCCTGACCCCATCTCCTAGGTCAATAACTACTACTTCAATAGGATCTGAGAGGTGAAACCAGACACAGGGACAGTGGGTGTACCAGACGAGAAGGAACAGGATCAGCCAGGAAGGGGTGTCATTGTGCTTCGACTGCCCATTAATTAAAACAAAGTATATGTTTCCCAGACCTTTTTTTGGATTCCATATCTTAACACCCATGCAGTGTAAGGCTAATTTCACCTTGGTACCCAGCCTAGCCAAATTATAGCCTTCGCACTGTTACAACAGCTATGCTTACCGGGCTGGAAAAAAAGAATCATTAGGGACTTTCCAGCTAGGATAGTGTGTGTGTGTGTGTTAGGGTTTTACTGTAGACCTGCAGAGCAGCTGTCTCCACACTGGATCCAGAACCTCCTGTGTGTGTGTGTGTGTGTGTGTGTGTGTGTGTGTGTGTGTGTGTGTGTGTGTGTGTGTGTGTGTGTGTGTGTGTGTGTGTGTGTGTGTGTGTGTGTGTGTGTGTGTGTGTGTGTGTGTGTGTGTGTGTGTGTGTGTGTGTGTGTGTGTGTGTGTGTGTGTGTGTGTGTGTGTGTGTGTGTGTGTGTGTGTGTGTGTGTGTGTGTGTGTGTGTGTGTGTGTGTGTGTGTATGTGTGTGTGTGTGTGTGTGTGTGTGTGTGTGTGTGTGTGTGTGTGTGTGTGTGTGTGTGTGTGTGTGTGTGTGTGTGTGCGCGTGTCCTTGTATCCTTTCCTTGTGGCTCCATGGGAGTGTAAAGAGCGCTTAGCCAAAGCCTGAGTCACTGCTCCATGCTATTATCCTAACCCTGGCATGCTTGGCTAGAGCCTCAGGGCTGGAGAAAGATCCACATACTGTACTGAAGAGTCTATGTCATACTGTACTGAAGAGTCTATGTCATACTGTACTGAAGAGTCTATGTCTATGTCCTACTGTACTGAAGAGTCTATGTCTATGTCCTACTGTACTGAAGAGTCTATGTCATACTGTACTGAAGAGTCTATGTCATACTGTACTGAAGAGTCTATGTCTATGTCCTACTGTACTGAAGAGTCTATGTCATACTGTACTGAAGAGTCTATGTCATACTGTACTGAAGAGTCTATGTCATACTGTACTGAAGAGTCTATGTCATACTGTACTGAAGAGTCTATGTCATACTGTACTGAAGAGTCTATGTCATACTGTACTGAAGAGTCAATGTCATACTGTGCTGAAGAGTCTATGTCATACTGTACTGAAGAGTCTATGTCATACTGTACTGAAGGGTCTATGTCATACTGTACTGAAGAGTCTATGTCTATGTCATACTGTACTGAAGAGTCTATGTCATACTGTACTGAAGAGTCTATGTCATACTGTGCTGAAGAGTCTATGTCTATGTCATACTGTACTGAAGAGTCTATGTCATACTGTACTGAAGAGTCTATGTCATACTGTACTGAAGAGTCTATGTCATACTGTACTGAAGAGTCTATGTCATACTGTACTGAAGAGTCTATGTCTATGTCCTACTGTACTGAAGAGTCTATGTCATACTGTACTGAAGAGTCTATGTCATACTGTACTGAAGAGTCTGTCATACTGTACTGAAGAGTCTATGTCTATGTCATACTGTACTGAAGAGTCTATGTCTATGACATACTGTACTGAAGAGTCTATGTCTATGACATACTGTACTGAAGAGTCTATGTCTATGTCATACTGTACTGAAGAGTCTATGTCATACTGTACTGAAGAGTCTATGTCATACTGTACTGAAGAGTCTATGTCATACTGTACTGAAGAGTCTATGTCATACTGTACTGAAGTGTCTATGTCATACTGTACTGAAGAGTCAATGTCATACTGTGCATACATAACATAATAGACAGACTCTTCGGTACAGTATGACATAGACATAGACCCTTCAGTACAGTATGACATAGACATAGACTCTTCAGCACAGTATGACATAGACATAGACTCTTCAGTACAGTATGACATAGACATAGACCCTTCAGTACAGTATGACATAGACATAGACTCTTCAGTACAGTATGACATAGACATAGACTCTTCAGTACAGTATGACATAGACATAGACCCTTCAGTACAGTATGACATAGACTCTTCAGTACAGTATGACAGAGACATAGACTCTTCAGCACAGTATGACATAGACATAGACTCTTCAGTACAGTATGACATAGACTCTTCAGCACAGTATGACATAGACATAGACCCTTCAGTACAGTATGACATAGACATAGACTCTTCAGTACAGTATGACATAGACATAGACCCTTCAGTACAGTATGTCATAGACATAGACACTTCAGTACAGTATGACATAGACATAGACTATTCAGTACAGTATGACATAGACATAGACTCTTCAGTACAGTATGACATAGACCCTTCAGTACAGTATGTCATTGACATAGACTCTTCAGTACAGTATGACATAGACTCTTCAGTACAGTATGACATAGACTCTTCAGTACAGTATGACATAGACATAGACCCTTCAGTACAGTATGACATAGACATAGACTCTTCAGCACAGTATGACATAGACTCTTCAGTACAGTATGACATAGACTCTTCAGTACAGTACCCTTCAGTACAGTATGACATAGACTCTTCAGTACAGTATGACATAGACATAGACTCTTCAGTACAGTATGACATAGACATAGACTCTTCAGTACAGTATGACATAGACATAGACTCTTCAGTACAGTATGACAGACCCTTCAGTACAGTATGACATAGACATAGACTCTTCAGTACAGTATGACATAGACTCTTCAGCACAGTATGACATAGACTCTTCAGTACAGTATGACATAGACATAGACCCTTCAGTACAGTATGACATAGACATAGACTCTTCAGTACAGTATGACATAGACATAGACTCTTCAGTACAGTATGACATAGACTCTTCAGTACAGTATGACATAGACATAGACTCTTCAGTACAGTATGACATAGACATAGACTCTTCAGTACAGTATGACATAGACTCTTCAGTACAGTATGACATAGACTCTTCAGTACAGTATGACATAGACTCTTCAGTACAGTATGACATAGACTCTTCAGTACAGTATGACATAGACATAGACTCTTCAGTACAGTATGACATAGTCATAGACTCTTCAGTACAGTATGACTTTAGACATAGACTCTTCAGCACAGTATGTCATATTCTCTCAATCTATATTTTCAATGGTATGTGAATCTCGTGTTCATATTTCACAAACACTTGATGTACAGGGCATTGGGAAAGTATTCTGACCCCTTGACCTTTTCCACATTTTGATACATTACAGCCTTATTATAAAATGGATTAAATACATAAAAATCCATCATCAATCTGACATCACAATACCCCAATAGTGACATCCCAATACCCCAATAGTGACATCCCAATACCCCAATAGTGACATCCCAATACCCCAATATGACATCCCAATACCCCAATAGTGACATCCCAATACCCCAATAGTGACATCCCAATGACATCCCAATAGTGACATCCCAATACCCCAATAGTGACATCCCAATACCCCAATAGTGACATCCCAATCCCAATAGTGACATCCCAATACCCCAATAGTGACATCCCAATACCCCAATAGTAACATCCCAATACCCCAATAGTGACATCCCAATACCCCAATAGTGACATCCCAATACCCCAATAGTGACATCCCAATACCCCAATAGTGACATCCCAATACCCCAATAGTGACATCCCAATACCCCAATAGTGACATCCCAAGTGACATCCCCAATAGTGACATCCCAATACCCCAAAGTGACATCCCAATACCCCAATAGTGACATCCCAATACCCCAATAGTGACATCCCAATACCCCAATAGTGACATCCCAATACCCCAATAGTGACATCCCAATACCCCAATAGTGACATCCCAATACCCCAATAGTGACATCCCAATACCCCAATAGTGACATCCCAATACCCCAATAGTGACATCCCAATACCCCAATAGTGACATCCCAATACCCCAATAGTGACATCCCAATGACATCCCCCAATAGTGACATCCCAATACCCCAATAGTGACATCCCAATACCCCAATAGTGACATCCCAATACCCCAATAGTGACATCCCAATACCCCAATAGTGACATCCCAATACCCCAATAGTGACATCCCAATACCCAAGTGACATCCCAATACCCCAATAGTGACATCCCAATACCCCAATAGTGACATCCCAATCCCAACCCCAATAGTGACATCCCAATACCCCAATAGTGACATCCCAATACCCCAATAGTGACATCCCAATACCCCAATAGTGACATCCCAATACCCCAATAGTGACATCCCAATACCCCAATAGTGACATCCCAATACCCCAATAGTGACATCCCAATACCCCAATAGTGACATCCCAATACCCCAATAGTGACATCCCAATACCCCCCAATAGTGACATCCCAATACCCCAATAGTGACATCCCAATGACATCCCAATAATGACATCCCAATAGCCCAATAGTGACATCCCAATACCCCAATAGTGACATCCCAATGACCCCAATAGTGACATCCCAATACCCCAATAGTGACATCCCAATACCCCAATAGTGACATCCCAATACCCCAATAGTGACATCCCAATACCCCAATAGTGACATCCCAATATAATAGTGACATCCCAATACCCCAATAGTGACATCCCAATATCCCCCAATAGTGACATCCCAATACCCCAATAGTGACATCCCAATACCCCAATAGTGACATCCCAATACCCCAATAGTGACATCCCAATACCCCAATAGTGACATCCCAATAGCCCAATAATGACATCCCAATGACATCCCAATAGTGACATCCCAATACCCCAATAGTGACATCCCAATATCCCAATAGTGACATCCCAATACCCCAATGACATCCCAATACCCCAATAGTGACATCCCAATCCCAACCCCAATAGTGACATCCCAATACCCCAATAGTGACATCCCAATACCCCAATAGTGACATCCCAATACCCCAATAGTGACATCCCCAATAGTGACATCCCAATACCCCAATAGTGACATCCCAATACCCCAATAGTGACATCCCAATACCCCAATAGTGACATCCCAATAGCCCATAATGACATCCCAATACCCCAATAGTGACATCCCAATACCCCAATAGTGACATCCCAATAGCCCATAATGACATCCCAATACCCCCATAGTGACATCCCAATGACATCCCAATAGTGACATCCAATACCCCAATAGTGACATCCCAATACCCCAATAGTGACATCCCAATACCCCAATAGTGACATCCCAATACCCCCATAATGACATCCCATAATGACATCAGAATACCCCATAATGACATCCCAATACCCCACAATAATGACATCAGAATACCCCATAATGACATCCCAATACCCCACAATAACATCACAATACCCAACAATGACATCACAATACCCCATAATGACATCCCAATACCCCACAATAACATCACAATACTCAACAATGACATCACAATACCCCATAATGACATCACAATACCCAACAATGACATCACAATACCCCACAATGACATCCCAATACCCCACAATAACATCACAATACCCAACAATGACATCACAATACTCCATAATGACATCCCAATACCCCAATAGTGACATCCCAATAGCCCATAATGACATCAGAATACCCCATAATGACATCCCAATACCCCAAAAGTGACATCCCAATAGCCCATAATGACATCCCAATACCCCACAATAACATCACAATACCCCAATAGTGACATCCCAATAGCCCATAATGACATCCCAATAGCCCATAATGACATCCCAATACCCCATAATGACATCCCAATACCCCAATAGTGACATCCCAATAGCCCATAATGACATCAGAATACCCCATAATGACATCCCAATACCCCACAATAATGACATCAGAATACCCCATAATGACATCCCAATACCCCACAATAACATCACAATACCCAACAATGACATCACAATACCCCATAATGACATCACAATACCCAACAATGACATCACAATACCCCATAATGACATCACAATACCCAACAATGACAAAGCAAGAACAGGTTGTTATACATTTTAGCAAATGTATTAAAAATATAAAACAGATATACCTTATTTGCATAAGAATTCAGACCCTTTGCTATGAGACTCGACATTGAGGTCAGGTGCATCCTGTTTCCATTGATCATCCTTGAGATGTTTCTACAACTTGATTGGAGTCCACCTGTGGTAAATTCAATTGATTGGACGTGATTTGGAAAGGCACAAACCTGTCTGTATAAGGTCCCACAGTTGACAGTGAATATCAGAGCCAAAAACCAAGCCGTGAGGTCTAAGAAATCGTCCGTAGAGCTCCGAGAGACAGTATATCTTTAGTCACAAACCATAGACAGGTCCGTTGTATAATGCTGTAGTGTATTACAGACAGAATCCTCTGTGTTTATCCCCCTTTAAATGTATCATGTGTTATTTATGTGTCATGGGAATACTACTTTATCCTGCTGCTCCTAAGAGAGTTGACTTTGATTAAATTGTGCAAAGCTTCTCTGCGTCTATCGATAATGCTACCATATGGGTCTGTGTTGTGAAGGATCTGCTACCTCCTCCTGTGAATCAGTCTCAGAGAACCTGCGTCCTGAATGGCACCCCCCATCCCCTATTCTCTTCAGGACCCATAGGGCTCTGGTCAAAAGTTAGTGCCCTATTTAGGGAAACAGGGTGCCATTTGGGGCAGAGGCTCAGAGATGATTAAGACCTAAGTATCCAAGCGTGCTGCCCTGTCCCCCCCCCCCCCCGTCCCCCGTCCCCCGTCTCCACTGTTCAATAGCATTAGGAACTGGAGAACCAAGAGAGAAAGATGGAGGAATTGGTGTTTAATTGAGTTAATAATAACTTCTGGATGTCATAGCTATTAACCTTGAAATAATGTTGAATTTGAATTAGACTAATCTGATTGAGCCAGCCTGCCTGCGCTCTCTCTCTCTGTCTCTCTCTCTCTCTCTCTCTCTCTGTCTCTGTCTCTGTCTCTGTCTCTGTCTCTGTCTCTGTCTCTGTCTCTCTCTCTCTCTGTCTCTGTCTCTGTCTCTCTCTGTCTCTCTCTGTCTCTGTCTCTGTCTCTCTCTCTCTCTCTCTCTCTCTCTCTCTCTCTCTCTCTCTCTCTCTCTCTCTCTCTCTCTCTCTCTGTCTCTGTCTCTGTCTCTCTCTCTGTCTCTCTCTCTCTCTCTCTCTCTCTGTCTCTGTCTCTGTCTCTGTCTCTGTCTCTGTCTCTGTCTCTGTCTCTCTCTCTCTCTGTCTCTGTCTCTGTCTCTCTCTGTCTCTCTCTGTCTCTGTCTCTCTGTCTCTCTGTCTCTCTCTCTCTCTCTCTGTCAAACCGTCTGGTTTCACAGCGCCTCAGAATGGAACAGCGCTTCAGAATGGAAAAGGGCAGAACAACCGCTGGTTTTAATTGGCTGGTTCTCTCTGTCAGTCACCATCTAACACAACCCTTAGAACTCCCCCACTATGTCGTGGGCTTCTGAGTGCCAGCCGTGGAAGTGATGTAAAACAAGGAAGTGAATTTGAGCCAATCTGAAAGCACGCGTCTTATCAATCGATTTCGTAGATAAACTTTATAGGCTTGAAATCAGAATCGATTGGTCTTCACAAAAAATTATATGGTCAGTGTCAGTGTGATAGAGCAGCTACGTCTGGTAAGATGAGGGGTGGAGGTCTGTGTCTATTTGTCAATAACTGCTATTCCGTAATGTCTAATATTAAAGAAGTCTTGAGGTATTGCTCGCCTCATGATAAGCTGTAGACACACACTATCTACCAAGACAGTTCTCATCTGTATTATTCGTAGCCATCTATTTACCACCACAAACCGATGCTGGCACTAAGACCTCACTCAACCAGCTGTATAAGGTCATAAGCAAACGAGAAAATGCTCATCCAGAAGCGGAGCTCCTAGTGGCCGGGGACGTTACTGCAGGCAATACTTAAATCAGTTCTACCTCATTTCTACCAGCATGTCACATGTGCAACCAGAGGGGAAAAAAAACTCTAGACCACCTTTAATCCACACACAGGGACGCGTACAAAGCTCTCCCTCGCCCTCCATTTGGCAAACCTGACCATAACTCTATCCTCGTGATTCCTGCGTAGAAGTGAAAACTAAAGCAGGAAGTACCAGTGACTTTCTCAATATGGAAGGGGTCAGGTGACGCAGATGCTATGCTACAGGACTGTTTTGCATAGACTGGAATATGTGCCGTGATTTATCTAATGGCATTGAGGAGTATACCCCACCTACCTCGACTAACCTGTACCCCCACCTACCTCGACTAACCTGTACCCCCGCACATTGACTAACCTGTACCCCTACCGACCTCGACTAACCTGTACCCCCGCACATTGACTAACCTGTACCCCTACCGACCTCGACTAACCTGTACCCCCGCACATTGACTAACCTGTACCCCTACCGACCTTGACTAACCTGTACCCCCACACATTGACTAACCTATACCCCTACCGACCTCGACTAACCTGTACCCCTACCTACCTCGACTATGCTGTACCCCACCTAACTCGACTAACCTGTACCCCATCTACCTCGACTAACCTGTACCCTACCTACCTCGACTAACCTGTACCCCTACCTACCTCGACTAACCTGTACCCCTACCGACCTCGACTAACCTGTACCCCCACATATTGACTAACCTGTACCCCTACCGACCTCGACTAACCTGTACCCCACCTACCTCGACTAACCTGTACCCTACCTACCTCGACTAACCTGTACCCCTACCTACCTCGACTAACCTGTACCCCTACTGACCTCGACTAACCTGTACCCCCACATATTGACTAACCTGTACCCCTACCGACCTCGACTAACCTGTACCCCTACCTACCTCGACTAACCTGTACCCCACCTAACCTCGACTAACCTGTACCCCTACCGACCTCGACTAACCTGTACCCCACCTACCTCGACTAACCTGTACCCCACCTACCTCGACTAACCTGTACCCCACCTACCTCGACTAACCTGTACCCCACTGACCTCGACTAACCTATAACCCCGTACATTGACTCTGTACCAGTACCCCACTGACCTCGACTAACCTGTACCCCACCTACCTTGACTAACCTGTACCCCACTGACCTCGACTAACCTTTAACCCCGTACATTGACTCTGTACCAGTACCCCACTGACCTCGACTAACCTGTACCCCACCTACCTCGACTAACCTGTACCCCACTGACCTCGACTAACCTGTACCCCCGCACATTGACTAACCTGTACCCCTACCGACCTCGACTAACCTGTACCCCCGCACATTGACTAACCTGTACCCCTACCGACCTCGACTAACCTGTACCCCCGCACATTGACTAACCTGTACCCCTACCGACCTTGACTAACCTGTACCCCCACACATTGACTAACCTATACCCCTACCGACCTCGACTAACCTGTACCCCTACCTACCTCGACTATGCTGTACCCCACCTAACTCGACTAACCTGTACCCCATCTACCTCGACTAACCTGTACCCTACCTACCTCGACTAACCTGTACCCCTACCTACCTCGACTAACCTGTACCCCTACCGACCTCGACTAACCTGTACCCCCACATATTGACTAACCTGTACCCCTACCGACCTCGACTAACCTGTACCCCACCTACCTCGACTAACCTGTACCCTACCTACCTCGACTAACCTGTACCCCTACCTACCTCGACTAACCTGTACCCCTACTGACCTCGACTAACCTGTACCCCCACATATTGACTAACCTGTACCCCTACCGACCTCGACTAACCTGTACCCCTACCTACCTCGACTAACCTGTACCCCACCTAACTCGACTAACCTGTACCCCTACCGACCTCGACTAACCTGTACCCCACCTACCTCGACTAACCTGTACCCCACCTACCTCGACTAACCTGTACCCCACCTACCTCGACTAACCTGTACCCCACTGACCTCGACTAACCTGTAACCCCGTACATTGACTCTGTACCAGTACCCCACTGACCTCGACTAACCTGTACCCCACCTACCTCGACTAACCTGTACCCCACTGACCTCGACTAACCTGTAACCCCGTACATTGACTCTGTACCAGTACCCCACTGACCTCGACTAACCTGTACCCCACCTACCTCGACTAACCTGTACCCCACTGACCTCGACTAACCTGTAACCCCATACATTGACTCTGTACCAGTACCCCACTGACCTCGACTAACCTGTACCCCACTGACCTCGACTAACCTGTACCCCACTGACCTCGACTAACCTGTACCCCACTGACCTCGACTAACCTGTACCCCACCTACCTCGACTAACCTGTACCCCACTGACCTCGACTAACCTGTAACCCCGTACATTGACTCTGTACCAGTACCCCTTGTATATAGCCTTGTTATTGTTATGTAATTTTATGGTGTTACTTTTTATTTAAAAAAAATACTTTAGTTTATTTTATAAATATTTTCTTAACTCTACCAGGTTCTATAAACTGTAGTCTGTTACCAGTCCCTATATGCTATAGTCTGTTACCAGTCCCGATATGCTGTAGTCTGTTACCAGTCCCGATATGCTGTAGTCTGTTACCAGTCCCTATATGCTATAGTCTGTTACCAGTCCCGATATGCTGTAGTCTGTTACCAGTCCCGATATGCTGTAGTCTGTTACCAGTCCATATATGCTATAGTCTGTTACCAGTCCCGATATGCTGTAGTCTGTTACCAGGCTCTATGTACTGTAGTCTGTTACCAGGCTCTATATGCTATAGTCTGTTACCAGGCTCTATATACTGTTACCAGGCTCTATATGCTGTTACCAGGCTCTATATGCTGTAGTCTGTTACCAGGCTCTATATGCTGTTACCAGGCTCTATATGCTGTAGTCTGTTACCAGGCTCTATATACTGTAGTCTGTTATCAGGCTCTATATGCTGTAGTCTGTTACCAGGCTCTATATACTGTAGTCTGTTACCAGGCTCTATATACTGTAGTCTGTTACCAGGCTCTATATGCTGTATTCTGTTACCAGTCTCTATATACTGTAGTCTGTTACCAGGCTATATCATCTGTTACCAGGCTCTATATGCTGTAGTCTGTTACCAGGCTATATCATCTGTTACCAGGCTCTATATGCTGTAGTCTGTTACCAGGCTATATCATCTGTTACCAGGCTCTATATGCTGTAGTCTGTTACCAGGCTATATCATCTGTTACCAGGCTCTATATACTGTAGTCTGTTACCAGTCTCTATATGCTGTAGTCTGTTACCAGTCTCTATATACTGTAGTCTGTTACCAGGCTATATACTGTAGTCTGTTACCAGTCTCTATGTAATGGTCTAGTCTGTTACCAGGCTCTATATCTGTTACCAGGCTCTATATGCTGTTACCAGGCTCCATAGTCTGTTACCAGGCTGTAGTCTGTTACCAGGCTCTATATGCTCTGTAGTCTGTTACCAGGCTCTATATGCTGTAGTCTGTTACCAGGCTCTATATGCTGTAGTCTGTTACCAGGCTCTATATGCTGTAGTCTGTTACCAGCTCTATATGCTGTAGTCTGTTACCAGGCTCTATATGCTGTAGTCTGTTACCAGTCTCTATGTACTGTAGTCTGTTACTGTAGTCTGTTGTTGTACTGTAGTCTGTTACCAGGCTCTATATACTGTAGTCTGTTATCAGGCTCTATATGGTGTAGTCTGTTACCAGTCTCTATATACTGTAGTCTGTTACCAGTCTCTATATGCTGTAGTCTGTTACCAGTCTCTATAGTCTGTTACCAGGCTCTATATACTGTAGTCTGTTACCAGGCTCTATATGCTGTAGTCTGTTACCAGGCTCTATATACTGTAGTCTGTTACCAGGCTCTATATGGTGTAGTCTGTTACCAGTCTCTATATGCTGTAGTCTGTTATCAGGCTCTATGTGGTGTAGTCTGTTATCAGGCTCTATATGCTGTAGTCTGTTATCAGGCTCTATGTACTGTAGTCTGTTATCAGGCTCTATGTACTGTAGTCTGTTACCAGGCTCTATGTACTGTAGTCTGTTACCAGGCTCTATATGCTGTAGTCTGTTACCAGGCTCTATATACTGTAGTCTGTTACCAGGCTCTATATGCTGTAGTCTGTTACCAGGCTCTATATGCTGTAGTCTGTTACCAGGCTCTATATACTGTAGTCTGTTACCAGGCTCTATATACTGTAGTCTGTTATCAGGCTCTATATGGTGTAGTCTGTTACCAGTCTCTATATACTGTAGTCTGTTACCAGTCTCTATATGCTGTAGTCTGTTACCAGTCTCTATAGTCTGTTACCAGTCTCTATATGCTGTAGTCTGTTACCAGTCTCTATATACTGTAGTCTGTTACCAGGCTCTATATACTGTTACCAGGCTCTATATGTTGTTACCAGGCTCTATATACTGTAGTCTGTTACCAGGCTCTATATACTGTAGTCTGTTACCAGTCTCTATATGGTGTAGTCTGTTACCAGGCTCTATATACTGTAGTCTGTTACCAGGCTCTATATACTGTAGTCTGTTACCAGTCTCTATATGGTGTAGTCTGTTACCAGTCTCTATATACTGTAGTCTGTTACCAGGCTCTATATACTGTAGTCTGTTATCAGGCTCTATATGGTGTAGTCTGTTACCAGTCTCTATATACTGTAGTCTGTTACCAGTCTCTATATGGTGTAGTCAGTTACCAGGCTCTATATGGTGTAGTCTGTTACCAGTCTCTATATACTGTAGTCTGTTACCAGTCTCTATATGCTGTAGTCTGTTACCAGTCTCTATAGTCTGTTACCAGGCTCTATATACTGTAGTCAGTTACCAGGCTCTATATGCTGTAGTCTGTTACCAGGCTCTATATACTGTAGTCTGTTACCAGGCTCTATATGGTGTAGTAATTGAACCTGGGTACAACGTTAGAATTACAATAAAGACAGCTAAATAATGTTCATTTATTTCCAGCATCGCTGGGTGATATAATTTTTATATATATCTTGAGCTGATTGGAGTGGAGGAAGGTACTTGGAGTGGAGGACGAGAGAGAGAGAAGTGGAGAGGAGGTGGAGAGAGATAGTGAGAAGTGGAGAGGAGGAGGAGAGAGATGTGGAGAGGAGGAGAGAGAGAAGTGGAGAGGAGGAGAGAGAGAGAGAGAAGTGGAGAGGAGGAGAGAGAGAGAGAGAGAGAGAGAGAGAGAGAGATGTGGAGAAGAGGAGAGAGAGAAGTGGAGAGGAGGAGAGAGAGATAGTGAGAAGTGGAGAGGAGGAGGAGAGAGATGTGGAGAGGAGGAGAGAGAGAGAGAGAAGTGGAAAGTAGAGAGCGAGAGAGAAGTGGAGAGCGAGAGAGAGAGAGAGAAGTGGAGAGGAGGAGGAGAGAGATGTGGAGAGGAGAGAGAGAGAGATAGTGAGAGGTGGAGAGGAGGAGAAAGAGAGAGAGAGAGAGAGAGAGAGAGAAGTGGAGAGGAGGAGAGAGAGAGAGAGAGAGAGAGAGAGAGAGAGAGAGAGAGAGAGAGAGAGAGATGTGGAGAGCTGGAGAGAGAGAAGTGGAGAGGAGGAGAGAGAGAGAAGTGGAAAGTAGAGAGCGAGAGAGAAGTGGAGAGTGAGAGAGAGAGAGAGAGAAGTGGAGAGGAGGAGAGAGAGATAGTGAGAAGTGGAGAGGAGGAGAGAGAGAGAGAGAGAGAGAGAGTGGAGAGGAGGAGGAGAGAGAGAGAGAGAGAGAGAGAGAGAGAGAGAGATGTGGAGAGAGGAGAGAGAGAGAAGTGGAGAGGAGAGAGAGAGAGAGAGAAGTGGAGAGTAGAGAGCGAGAGAGAAGTGGAGAGCGAGAGAGAGAGAGAAGTGGAGAGCGAGAGAGAGAGAGAGAGAAGTGGAGAGGAGGAGAGAGAGAGAAGTGGAGAGGAGAGAGAGATGTGGAGAGGAGGTGAGAGAGATAGAGAGAAGTGGAGAGGAGGAGAGAGAAATAGAGAGAGAGATATTGAGAGGACTGGAGATGAGGAGGAGTGTGTGGTTAGTGTGGTTTCTCAGTCAGCCCACTCAGCAGTCCAGGATCCATGTGATATGTGTTAAAAGGCTGCTGTATTTATGGACACGTTCCCCTGTCACCTAGCTCTCCTCTAGACTGCTCTCTCCTCTCCTCTTCTCCCTCTCCTCTCCCCTCTCCTCCTCTCCCTCCTCTCCTCTCCTCTCCTCCTCTCCTCTCCTCTCCTCTCCTCTCCTCTCCCTCTCTCCTCTCCTCTCTCCTCTCCTCTCCTCTCTCTCCTCTCCCTCCTCCTCCTCCTCTCCTCTCCTCTCCCTCCTCTCCTCCTCTCTCCTCTCCCTCTCCCCTCTCCCTCTCTCCCTCTCCTCCTCTCTCTCCTCTCCTCTCCTCTCCTCTCCTCTCCTCTCCTCTCCTCTCCTCTCCTCTCCTCTCCTCTCCTCTCCTCTCCTCTACCCTCTCCTCTCCTCTACCCTCCTCTCCTCTACCCTCTCCTCTCATTGCGTGTGTCTTCTCATTACTGCAGTAATCATCTTGGTTAGAGTTAAACGGATGAACCATCTTCCTGAGGCCACAAAGTTAAGTCACCTAGCTAACCCTCTAGACTGCCCTAAGGCTGTATCCTAAAGGTTAAGTCATCTAGCTAACCCTCTAGACTGCCCTAAGGCTGTATCCTAAAGGTTAAGTCATCTAGCTAACCCTCTAGACTGCTCTAAGGCTTCGTCCTAAAGGTTAAGTCACCTAGCTAACCCTCTCTAGACTGCTCTAAGGCTTCGTCCTAAAGCTTAAGTCACCTAGCTAACCCTCTAGACTGCTCTAAGGCTTCGTCCTAAAGGTTAAGTCACCTAGCTAACCCTCTCTAGACTGCTCTAAGGCTTCGTCCTAAAGCTTAATTCACCTAGCTAACCCTCTAGACTGCCCTAAGGCTGTATCCTAAAGGTTAAGTCACCTAGCTAACCCTCTAGACTGCCCTAAGGCTGTATCCTAAAGCTTAAGTCACCTAGCTAACCCTCTCTAGACTGCTCTAAGGCTTAGTCCCAAAGGTTAAGTCACCTAGCTAACCCTCTCTAGACTGCTCTAAGGCTTAGTCCCAAAGGTTAAGTCACCTAGCTAACCCTCTAGACTGCTATAAGGCTGTATCCTAAAGGTTAAGTCACCTAGCTAACCCTCTCTAGACTGCTCTAAGGCTTCGTCCCAAAGGTTAAGTCACCTAGCTAACCCTCTCTAGACTGCTCTAAGGATTCGTCCTAAAGGACAGCCTATTTCCTTTGTGGGGCACTACTGTTCACCGGGGCACATACTTTTCCCTGGTCAGAAGTAGTGCACTGTGTAGGGAATATAGTGCCGTTTGGGAAGCAAAATAAATGTCTGAACTGACACGGGGGAGGTAAGAGGAGAGGGCGTCATTAAAACACTCTGGGCTGAACTTGATTGTGAAACAGTCAGTCAATTGTCCGTCGTTACTTTGTAGATTTATATCCAGACAAACATTCACTTCCCTTCACTCTGGCCTCTTCAGCTCTTAACTGGACCGTCTCTTTGGCTGATTGTAAACAGCCCAGACGTGTGTGTGTGTGTGTGTGTGTGTGTGTGTGTGTGTGTGTGTGTGTGTGTGTGTCTGACACGGGTGTGTGTGTGTGTGTGTGTGTGTGTGTGTGTGTGTGTGTGTGTGTGTGTGTGTGAATGCTCAAGCTTGTGTGTGTGTGTGTGTGTGTGTGTGTATGTGTGTCTGTGTGAGTGTGTGTGTGTGTGTGTGTGTGTGTATGTGTGTCTGTGTGTGTGTGTATGTGTGTATGTGTGTCTGTGTGTGTGTGTGTGTGTGTGTGTGTGTGTGTGTGTGTGTGTGTGTGTGTGTGTGTGTGTGTGTGTGTGTGTGTGTGAATGTCAAGCATGTGTGTGTGTGTGTGTGTATGTTTGTCTGTGTGTGTGTGTGTGTGTGTGTGTGTGTGTGTGTGTGTGTGTGTGTGTGTGTGTGTGTGTGTGTGTGTGTGTGTGTGTGTGTGTGTGTGTGTGTGTGTGTGTGTGTGTGTGTGTGTGTGTGTGTGTGTGTGTGTGTGTGTGAATGCTCAAGCATGTGTGTGTGTGTTTATGTGTGTGCGTGTGTGCGCGTGCGTCTGCGTGTGTGTGTGTGTATGTGTATGTGCGTGTGCGTACGTACTTGCGGGTGTAAACCTAGACGTCTGGCTTGCCCTCCACCTCTGACTTTGTTCATCTGTGATCCAAGGCCCTGACCTCCTGACCTCCTGACTGACAGACAGACCAGATCTAGTCACTGAGTGATGGCCCACACACACACACACTGAGTGATTTCGCTGGGCCAGGTCAGAAGTAGTGGATAATTTGGGACACATTGCCTCTGACTGCCTAGACCTGGAGCTGAGGGGGACGCTGTCCACATCAGACCAGTTCAGACCAGTCCAGACCAGAGCAGTCCGGACCAATTCAGACCAGTCTGGGCTGTCTGCAGACCAGTCCAGACCAGAGCAGTCTGGACCAGTCCAGACCAGTTCAGAACAGACCAGACCAGTCCAGACCAGTCCGGACCAGACCAGTGCAGTCCAGACCAGTCCGGATCAGTCCAGACCAGTCCAGACCAGTCCAGACCAGTCCAGACCAGTCCAGACCAGTTCAGTCCAGACCCGTCCAGTCCAGACCAGTCCAGTCCAACTGCTCTACCTTGTCCCTTGTCCAATACACAATACATCCTGGCCAGTCTGGCAGGGTGCATGTCCTTTACATCCTGGCCTTTACACCCCCCCATCCCCCACTCCCCCTCGCCCCCGCCCCCTTCTCTCTCTCTCTGTGTGTGTGTGCACTTGTGTGTGTCTCTCTCACTTCAGGCTGTGAGGCTCAGCCCTGTGGATTCCTAATGGTCTTCCTTGCATTGTTCTGGCAGGGCAGTTTATCAGAGGGTTAATAAAGGGTTGTCTGAGCTGAAACAAAACACACAAATATAGACTCCCAAATTAACCCTGTTCCCTATATGGAGCCTTATGGGCCCTAGTCTAAAGTAGTGCACTATATAGGGAATAGGGCTCTGGTCTAAAGTAGTGCACTATATAGGGAATAGGGCTCTGGTCTAAAGTAGTGCACTATATAGGGAATAGGGCCCTGGTCTAAAGTAGTGCACTATATAGGGAATAGGGCTCTGGTCTAAAGTAGTGCTGTATATAGGGAATAGGGCTCTGGTCTAAAGTAGTGCACTATATAGGGAATAGGGCCCTGGTCTAAAGTAGTGCACTATATAGGGAATAGGGCTCTGGTCTAAAGTAGTGCACTATATAGGGAATAGGGCTCTGGTCTAAGTAGTGCACTATATAGGGAATAGGGCTCTGGTCTAAAGTAGTGCACTATATAGGGAATATGGCTCTGGTCTAAAGTAGTGCACTATATAGGGAATAGGGCTCTGGTCTAGAGTAGTGCACTATATAGGGAATAGGGCTCTGGTCTAAAGTAGTGCACTATATAGGGATTGGGCTCTTGTCTAAAGTAGTGCACTATATAGGGAATATGGCTCTGGTCTAAAGTAGTGCACCATATAAGGAATAAGGCTCTGGTCTAAAGTAGTGCTGTATATAGGGAATAGGGCTCTGGTTTAAAGTAGTGTACTATATAGGGAATAGGGCTCTGGTCTAAAGTAGTGTACTATATAGGGAATAGGGCTCTGGTCTAAAGCAGTGCACTATATAGGGAATAGGGCTCTGATCTAAAGTGGTGCACTATATAGGGAATAGGGCTCTGGTCTAAAGTAGTGCACTATTTAGGGAATAGGGCCCTGGTCTAAAGTAGTGCACTATATAGGGAATAGGGCTCTGGTCTAAAGTAGTGCACTATATAGGGAATAGGGCTTTGGTCTAAAGTTGTGCACTATATAGGGAATAGGGCCCTGGTCTAAAGTAGTGCACTATATAGGGAATAGGGCTCTGGTCTAAAGTAGAGCACTATATAGGGAATAGGGTGCCATTTTGATGCTTCCGAAGCCTCCTAGTCACAGGGTCACATTAGCCATCATTAAATCCCTCAGACCCTCCCCTCTCTGGTCTACAGTGGGGGTCTCCTCTGTGTTAACTCTAGTAGCTGGTCTACAGTGGGGGTCTCCTCTGTGTTAACTCTAGTAGCTGGTCTACAGTGGGGGTCTCCTCTGTGTTAACTCTAGTAGCTGGTCTACAGTGGGGGTCTCCTCTGTGTTAACTCTAGTAGCTGGTCTACAGTGGGGTCTCCTCTGTGTTAACCCCAGTAGCTGGTCTACAGTGGGGGTCTCCTCTGTGTTAACCCCAGTAGCTGGTCTACAGTGGGGGTCTCCTCTGTGTTAACTCTAGTAGCTGGTCTACAGTGGGGGTCTCTCTGTGTTAACTCTGTAGCTGGTCTACAACTCCTCTGTGTTAACTCTAGTAGCTGGTCTACAGTGGGGGTCTCCTCTGTGTTAACTCTAGTAGCTGGTCTACAGTAGCTGGTCTACAGGGGTCTCCTCTGTGTTAACTCTAGTAGCTGGTCTACAGTGGGGTCTCCTCTGTGTTAACTCTAGTAGCTGGTCTACAGTGGGGGTCTCCTCTGTGTTAACTCTAGTAGCTGGTCTACAGTGGGGTCTCTCTGTGTTAACTCTAGTAGCTGGTCTACAGTGGGGTCTCCTCTGTGTTAACCCCAGTAGCTGGTCTACAGTGGGGGTCTCCTCTGTGTTAAGCTGGTCCCCAGTAGCTGGTCTACAGTGGGGTCTCCTCTGTGTTAACTCTAGTAGCTGGTCTACAGTGGGGTCTCCTCTGTGTTAACTCTAGCTGTTACAACTCTGTGTTAACCCCAGTAGCTGGTCTACAGTGGGGGTCTCCTCTGTGTTAACTCTAGTAGCTGGTCTACAGTGGGGGTCTCCTCTGTGTTAACTCTAGTAGCTGGTCTACAGTGGGGGTCTCCTCTGTGTTAACTCTAGTAGCTGGTCTACAGTGGGGGTCTCCTCTGTGTTAACTCTAGTAGCTGGTCTACAGTGGGGGTCTCCTCTGTGTTAACTCTAGTAGCTGGTCTACAGTGGGGGTCTCCTCTGTGTTAACTCTAGTAGCTGGTCTACAGTGGGGTCTCCTCTCTGTTAACTCTAGTAGCTGGTCTACATTGGGGTTTCGTGTCTCTGTTGGTCTAACAAACATCTTTCCCGGGGCCTCCCCAACCTGCATGACTCATTCCAGCTAGCCAGGCAGGCAGACAGGCAGACTGACCGGGTTGGTCCCTCTGTTTTAGAGTTTGTTTTAAGTTTAGCTTTGTCCTCTGCCTTAGACCCTGTCTGTGTATAATACCTAACAGGCAGCTTGTCCGGGAGGTCCAGAGCTTGTTTGACTGTGTGACTCACTACACCCCACCACTCCACCACTCCACCACCCCACCACTCTACTACTCCACCACCCCCACCACCCCCCACCACCCCACCACCCACCACCCCACCACCACTCCACCACCCCACCACCCCACCACACTCCACCACTCCACCACTCCACCACCCACCACCCACCCTCCACCACTCCACCACCCACCACCACCACTCCACCACCCCCACCACCACCCACCCCCACCACCCCACCACTCCACCACCACCCCACCACTCCACCACCCCACCACCACCACCACCCCCACCACCCCACCATTCCACCACTCCACCACCCCCCACCACCACCACCCACCACTACTGTGTGACTCACTACACCCCACCACTCCACCACTCCACTACCCCACCACTCCACCACTCCACCACCCCACCACCCCACCACCCCACCACTCCACCACTCCACCACCCCACCACTACACTCCACCACTCCACCACCCCACCACTCCACCACCACACTCCACCACTCCACCACTCCCCCTCCACCCTCCACCACTCCACCTCCACCACTCCACCACCCCACCACTCCACCACCCACCACTCCACCACCCACCACCCCACCACCCTACACTCCACCCTCCACCACCCCACCACCCCACTCCCACTCCACCACTCCACCACTCCACCACTCCACCACCACCACTCCACCACTCCACCACTACACCACCCCACCTCCACCACCCCACCACCCCACCCCCACCACCCCACCACTCCTCCTCCACCACTCCACCACTCCACCACTCCACCACTCCACCACCCACCACTCCACCACTCCACCACTCCACCACTCCACCACTCCACCACTCCACCACTCCACCACCACCACCACTCCACCACTCCACCACTCCACCACTCCACCACCACCACCACCACCCCACCACCCCACCCCACCACCCCACCACTCCACCACCACCACCACCACCCACCACTCCACTCCACTCCACCACCCCACCACTCCACCACTCCACCACCACCCTCCACCACCACCACTCTACTACTCCACCACTCCACCACCCCACCACCACCCCACCACTCCACCACCTCCACCCCCACTACTCCACCCACTCCACCACTCCACCACTCCACCACTCCACCACTCCACCACCCCACCACCACTCCACCACTCCACCACCCCCCACCACTCCACCACCCCCACCACCCCACCACTCCACCCCCCACCACCACCACCACCACCCCCACCACCACCACCACTCCACCACTCCACCACCACCACTCCACCACTCCACCACTCCACCACTCCACCACTCCACCACTCCACCACTCCACCACTCCACCACCCTCCACCACCCCACCACTCCACCACTCCACCCTCCACCACCACCACTCCACCACCACCTCCACCACTCCACCACTCCACCACTCCACCACCACTCCACCACCACCACCCCCACCACCCCACCACCCACCCTCCACCACCCCACCACACCCACCACTCCACCACTCCACCACCACTCCACCACTCCACCACTCCACCACCACTCCACCACCCACCACTCCACCACTCCACCACTCCACCACTCCACCACTCTCCACCACTCCACCACCCCACCACTCCACCACTCCACCACTCCACCACTCCACCCACCACCCACCACCACCACTCCACCACCACTCCACCACCCACCACTCCACCCCACCACTCCACCACCCCACCACCACCACCCACCACACTCCACCACACCACCACCCCACCCACCCCACCACCACCCACCACTCCCCACTCCACCACCACCACCACCCCACCACCACTCCACCCCACTCCACCACCCCACCACTCCACCACTCCACCACTCCACCACTCTACTACTCCACCACTCCACCACTCTGCCTTGCAGGCAGGGGTTCCTCTTCTGTTTTAACCCTTTAAAACCTGATGCGACATACACACTGAGTGTACAAGACATGAGGGAACACCTGCTCTTTTCCATGACATAGACTGATCAGGTTTGTGTAGGTGTGCCATTCAGAGGGGCAAGACAAACGATCAAAGTGCCTTTGAACAGGGTTATGGTAGTAGGTGCCAGCTTTCAGTGTTAAGAACTGCAACGCTGCTGGGTTTTTCCACGCTCGACAGTTTCCTGTGTGTATCCCAAAAAAATGCTCCACCACATCAAAAGGACATCCAGCCAACGGAAAACCAGGGTTTGAAAACGAGTAATTTATGAAAGAGGACAAAGGAGGCTGTCACGAATTGCGCAGAGCAACAGACGGGACTAAAGTTAGGTAAACTGACAGTCCAGTACAACGTTGCTGCCCAAAGTACCCATAAGAAGATGCACAACTCGTCGTACCTTGACACAAATGGGACATGGCAACTGACAACCTCACACACTTCCACTTCTTTCAACAACAACAACAACAACAAAACAAGAAACTGTGGTGGCAGTGGGCTGAGGAACAAAAACACATTGTCTGGTCTAATGAATCCCGGTTCCTGCTGTTTCACGCTGATGGACAAGGACTAGGTTATAGAGAAAACCACTTCCATGCGTCCATCATGCCGCGTGTCAACATGGCAGGCCAGTGGGATGGTGTCGGGGTGCGTTTTCATGGCACACATTGGGTCCCTTGATAAAAGTGGAGCATTACGGCCAATCAGTTGGCAGCAGTGTATCCATCTGCGAATATATTATTTTCTTCAGCCGGATAATACCCCAATGCCGCAAGGATAAGATCGTACAGGAATGGCTCCATAAACATGGTAATTCAACTTCCTGCAGTAGCTTGCCCAGTCACCAGATCTCAATCTGATTGGCCGTCTGTGGTGGGCATAACCAATGGAAAACCTCACGTCTTGCTCCTCCGATTGGTCTCTTATGTTGTTAAATAGAGAGAGTTTCTGAAAATGCAATGCATGTAAAATACTCATAAGATGTTCTGAGTACATTTTCAAAGAATATTATAGATTCTTTTGGGGGGAGGGATGAAATATAGTCACTTGAAATGTTTGTGACGTATATGTCACAACGGGAATTAAAAGTGATACAAAACCACACGTTTTCAGAGATTTCTTTTGTACAGCAGAATTTATTTATTCTCAGAAATATGCTATTTGGGGTCCCCTTGGGCAACGGTAACCGGGTCGGGTTTCTAAGGGTGAAGTGGAGGTTTAATCTCCTGTTTTAGAGCCCGTGTGACTCCCCTGCTAACCAGACAGGGTTTGGTTTACAACCTGTTTTGGGCCTGTTTTAATTTTTTGTTAGGTTGTGTCTGAAGGAGTAGCAGGGTTTGTCTAGTGTTTACTAATACTGAAGGAGTAGCAGGGTTTGTCTAGTATGTAATCATACTGAAGGAGTAGCAGAGTTTGTCTAGTGTTCACTAATACTGAAGGAGTAGCAGGGTTTGTCTAGTGTTTAATCATACTGAAGGAGTAGCAGGGTTTGTCTAGTGTTTACTAATACTGAAGGAGTAGCAGGGTTTGTCTAGTGTTTAATCACACTGAAGGAGTAGCAGGGTTTGTCTAGTGTTTAATCACACTGAAGGAGTAGCAGGGTTTGTCTAGTGTTTAATCACACTGAAGGAGTAGCAGGGTTTGTCTAGTGTTTAATCACACTGAAGGAGTAGCAGGGTTTGTCTAGTGTTTAATCACACTGAAGGAGTAGCAGGGTTTGTCTAGTGTTTAATCACACTGAAGGAGTAGCAGGGTTTGTCTAGTGTTTAATCCTACTGAAGGAGTAGCAGGGTTTTTCTAGTGTTTACTAATACTGAAGGAGTAGCAGGGTTTGTCTAGTGTTTAATCACACTGAAGGAGTAGCAGGGTTTGTCTAGTGTTTACTAATACTGAAGGAGTAGCAGGGTTTGTCTAGTGTTTACTAATACTGAAGGAGTAGCAGGGTTTGTCTAGTGTTTAATCACACTGAAGGAGTAGCAGGGTTTGTCTAGTGTTTAATCACACTGAAGGAGAAGCAGGGTTTGTCTAGTATTTAATCACACTGAAGGAGTAGCAGGGTTTGTCTAGTGTTTAATCATACTGAAGGAGTAGCAGGGTTTGTCTAGTATTTAATCACACTGAAGGAGTAGCAGGGTTTGTCTAGTGTTTACTAATACTGAAGGAGTAGCAGGGTTTGTCTAGTGTTTAATCACACTGAAGGAGTAGCAGGGTTTGTCTAGTGTTTAATCACACTGAAGGAGTAGCAGGGTTTGTCTAGTGTTTACTAATACTGAAGGAGTAGCAGGGTTTGTCTAGGGTTTACTAATACTAAACTGCTTGGAGTAACACTAGATTGTAACCTGTCATGGTCAAATCATATTGATGCAGCAGTAGCTAAGATGGGGAGAAGTCTGGCTATAATAAAACGATGCTCTGCCTTCTTAACAACACTATCAACAAGGCAGGTCCTACAGGCCCTAGTTTCTACCTTCTTAACAACACTATCAACAAGGCAGGTCCTACAGGCCCTAGTTTCTACCTTCTTAACAACACTATCAACAAGGCAGGTCCTACAGGCCCTAGTTTCTACCTTCTTAACAACACTATCAACAAGGCAGGTCCTACAGGCCCTAGTTTCTACCTTCTTAACAACACTATCAACAAGGCAGGTCCTACAGGCCCTAGTTTCTACCTTGTTAGCAACACTATCAACAAGGCAGGTCCTACAGGCCCTAGTTTCTACCTTCACAGCACTATCAACAAGGCAGGTCCTACAGGCTCTAGTTTCTACCTTCTTAACAACACTATCAACAAGGCAGGTCCTACAGGCCCTAGTTTCTACCTTCTTAACAACTCTATCAACAAGGCAGGTCCTACAGGCCCTAGTTTCTACCTTCTTAACAACTCTATCAACAAGGCAGGTCCTACAGGCCCTAGTTTTGTCACACCTTGACTACTGTTCAGTCTTGTGGTCAGGTGCCACAAAAAAGGACTTAGAAAAATTGCAATTGGTTCAGAACAGGGCAGCACGGCTGGCCCTCAGAACAGGGCAGCACGGCTGGCCCTCAGAACAGGGCAGCACGGCTGGCCCTCAGAACAGGGCAGCACGGCTGGCCCTCAGAACAGGGCAGCACGGCTGGCCCTCAGAACAGGGCAGCACGGCCGGCCCTTGGATATACACAGAGAGCTAATATTAATAACATGCATGTCAATCTCTCCTGGCTGAAAGTGGAGGAGAGATTGACTTCATCACTACTTTTATTTGTGAGAGGTATTGACATGCTGAATGCACCGAGCTGTCTGTCTAAACTACTAACACACAGCTCAGACACCCATCCATACCCCACAAGACATGTCCCCAGAGGTCTCTTCACAGTCCCCAAGTCCAGAACAGACTATGGGAGGCACACTGTACCACATAGAGCCATGACTACATGGAACTCTATTCAACAGTACTACATAGAGCCATGACTACATGGAACTCTATTCCACAGTACTACATAGAGCCATGACTACATGGAACTCTATTCCACAGTACTACATAGAGCCATGACTACATGGAACTCTATTCCACAGTACTACATAGAGCCATGACTACATGGAACTCTATTCCACAGTACACATAGAGCCATGACTACATGGAACTCTATTCCACAGTACTACATAGAGCCATGACTACATGGAACTCTATTCCACAGTACACACATAGAGCCATGACTACATGGAACTCTATTCCACAGTACCACATAGAGCCATGACTACATGGAACTCTATTCCACAGTACTACATAGAGCCATGACTACATGGAACTCTATTCCACAGTACTACATAGAGCCATGACTACATGGAACTCTATTCCACAGTACCACATAGAGCCATGACTACATGGAACTCTATTCCACAGTACCACATAGAGCCATGACTACATGGAACTCTATTCCACAGTACTACATAGAGCCATGACTACATGGAACTCTATTACATGGAACTCTATTACACAGTACTACATAGAGCCATGACTACATGGAACTCTATTCCACAGTACTACATAGAGCCATGACTACATGGAACTCTATTCCACAGTACCACATAGAGCCATGACTACATGGAACTCTATTCCACAGTACCACATAGAGCCATGACTACATGGAACTCTATTCCACAGTACACATAGAGCCATGACTACATGGAACTCTATTCCACAGTACCACATAGAGCCATGACTACATGGAACTCTATTCCACAGTACTACATAGAGCCATGACTACATGGAACTCTATTCCACAGTACTACATAGAGCCATGACTACATGGAACTCTATTCCACAGTACTACATAGAGCCATGACTACATGGAACTCTATTCCACAGTACCACATAGAGCCATGACTACATGGAACTCTATTCCACATCAGGTAACTGACACAAGGCAGTAAAATTAGATTTAAAAAACAGATAAAAAGACACCGTATGGAACAACGGGGACTGTGAAGAAAGTGGTGGAGTAGGGGCACAACATTGACATTGACACACACACACACACACACATACACAGGGCCTGACACACACACACACACACACACAGACACACACACACACACACACACACACACACACAGGGGCCACACACACACACACACACACACACACACACACACAGTGATGGAATGTGGTAGTGGCTATGAGGGCCTGACACACATTTAGTGTGTTGTAGATATGTGGTAGTGGTGGAGTAAGGGCCTGAGGGCACACAGTGTGTTGTAGATATGTGGTAGTGGTGGAGTAGGGGCCTGAGGGCACACAGTGTGTTGTAGATATGTGGTAGTGGTGGAGTAGGGGCCTGAGGGCACACAGTGTGTTGTAGATATGTGGTAGTGGTGGAGTAGGGCCTGAGGGACACAGTGTGTTGTAGATATGTGGTAGTGGTGGAGTAGGGGCCTGAGGGGCACACAGTGTGTTGTAGATATGTGGTAGTGGTGGAGTAGGGGCCTGAGGGCACACAGTGTGTTGTAGATGTTGTATGTGGTAGTGGTGGCACACAGTGTGTTGTAGATATGTGGTAAGGGCCTGAGGGCACACAGTGTGTTGTAGATATGTGGTAGTGGTGGAGTAGGGGCCTGAGGGCACACAGTGTGTTGTAGATATGTGGTAGTGGTGGAGTAAGGGGCCTGAGGGACACAGTGTGTTGTAGATATGTGGTAGTGGTGGAGTAGGGGCCTGAGGGCACACAGTGTGTTGTAGATATGTGGTAGTGGTGGAGTAGGGGCCTGAGGGCACACAGTGTGTTGTAGATATGTGGTAGTGGTGGAGTAGGGGCCTGAGGGCACACAGTGTGTTGTAGATATGTGGTAGTGGTGGAGTAGGGGCCTGAGGGCACACAGTGTGTTGTAGATATGTGGTAGTGGTGGAGTAAGGGGCCTGAGGGGACACAGTGTGTTGTAGATATGTGGTAGTGGTGGAGTAGGGGCCTGAGGGGGGGACACAGTGTGTTGTAGATATGTGGTAGTGGTGGAGTAGGGGCCTGAGGGCACACAGTGTGTTGTAGATATGTGGTAGTGGTGGAGTAGGGGCCTGAGGGGACACAGTGTGTTGTAGATATGTGGTAGTGGTGGAGTAGGGGCCTGAGGGGACACAGTGTGTTGTAGATATGTGGTAGTGGTGGAGTAGGGGCCTGAGGGCACACAGTGTGTTGTGAATGTATTGTAATGTTTTTAAAATTGCATAAACTGCCTTCATTTAGCTGGACCCCAGGAAGAGTAGCTGCTGCCTTGGCAGGAACTAATGGGGATCCATAATAAACCCCAGGAAGAGTAGCTGCTGTCTTGCAGGAACTAATGGGGATCCATAATAAACCCCAGGAAGAGTAGCTGCTGCCTTGGCAGGAACTAATGGGGATCCATGATAAACCCCAGGAAGAGTAGCTGCTGCTTTGGCAGGAACTAATGGGGATCCATAATAAACCCCAGGAAGAGTAGCTGCTGCCTTGACAGGAACTAATGGGAATCCATAATAAACCCCAGGAAGAGTAGCTGCTGCCTTGGCAGGAACTAATGGGGATCCATAATAAACCCCTGGAAGAGTAGCTGCTGCCTTGGCAGGAACTAATGGGAATCCATAATAAACCCCAGGAAGAGTAGCTGCTGCCTTGGCAGGAACTAATGGGGATCCATAATAAACCCCAGGAAGAGTAGCTGCTGCCTTGGCAGGAACTAATGGGATCCATAATAAACCCCAGGAAGAGTAGCTGCTGCCTTGGCAGGAACTAATGGGGATCCATAATAAACCTCAGGAAGAGTAGCTGCTGCCTTGACAGGAACTAATGGGGATCCATAATAAACCCTCAGGAAGAGTAGCTGCTGTCTTGGCAGGAACTAATGGGGATCCATAATAAACCCCCAGGAAGAGTAGCTGCTGTCTTGACAGGAACTAATGGGGATCCATAATAAACCCCAGGAAGAGTAGCTGCTGCTTTGGCAGGAACTAATGGGAATCCATAATAAACCCCAGGAAGAGTAGCTGCTGCCTTGGCAGGAACTAATGGGGATCCATAATAAACCCCAGGAAGAGTAGCTGCTGCCTTGGCAGGAACTAATGGGATCCATAATAAACCCCAGGAAGAGTAGCTGCTGCCTTGGCAGGAACTAATGGGGATCCATAATAAACCCCAGGAAGAGTAGCTGCTGCCTTGGCAGGAACTAATGGGGATCCATAATAAACCCCAGGAAGAGTAGCTGCTGCCTTGGCAGGAACTAATGGGGATCCATAATAAACCCCAGGAAGAGTAGCTGCTGCCTTGGCAGGAACTAATGGGGATCCATAATAAACCCCAGGAAGAGTAGCTGCTGCCTTGGCAGGAACTAATGGGGATCCATAATAAACCCCAGGAAGAGTAGCTGCTGCCTTGGCAGGAACTAATGGGGATCCATAATAAACCCCAGGAAGAGTAGCTGCTGTCTTGGCAGGAACTAATGGGGATCCATAATAAACCCCAGGAAGAGTAGCTGCTGCTTGGCAGGAACTAATGGGGATCCATAATAAACCCCAGGAAGAGTAGCTGCTTGGCAGGAACTAATGGGGATCCATAATAAACCCCAGGAAGAGTAGCTGCTGTCTTGGCAGGAACATGGGGATCCATAATAAACCCCAGGAAGAGTAGCTGCTGCCTTGGCAGGAACTAATGGGGATCCATAATAAACCCCAGGAAGGGTTTGTGTTGTGTTTTATCAGGAGGAACTTTGGGGATCCATAATAAAGGGTTTGTGTTGTGAAGGAGGAACAGGGTTTGTGTTGTGTTTTATCAGGAGGAACGGGGTTTGTGTTGTGTTTTATCAGGAGGAGCAGGGTTTGTGTTGTGAGGAGGAGCAGGGTTTGTGTTGTGTTTTATCAGGAGGAACAGGGTTTGTGTTCTGTTTTATCAGGAGGAACAGGGTTTGTGTTGTGTTTTATCAGGAGGAACAGGGTTTGTGTTGTGTTTTATCAGGAGGAACAGGGTTTGTGTTGTGTTTTATCAGGAGGAACAGGGTTTGTGTTGTGTTTTATCAGGAACAGGGTTTGTGTTGTGTTTTATCAGGAGGAACAGGGTTTGTGTTGTGTTTTATCAGGAGGAACAGGGTTTGTGTTGTGTTTTATCAGGAGACAGGGTTTGTGTTGTGTTTTATCAGGAGGAACAGGGTTTGTCAGGAGGAACAGGGTTTTGTGTTTTATCAGGAGGAACAGGGTTTGTGTTGTGTTTTATCAGGAGGAACAGGGTTTGTGTTGTGTTTTATCAGGAGGAACAGGGTTTGTTTTATCAGGAGGAACAGGGTTTGTGTGTTTTATCAGGAGGAACAGGAGGGGTTTGTGTTGTGTTTTATCAGGAGGAACAGGGTTTGTGTTCTGTTTTATCAGGAGGAACAGGGTTTGTGTTGTGTTTTATCAGGAGGAACAGGGTTTGTGTTGTGTTTTATCAGGAGGAACAGGGTTTGTGTTGTGTTTTATCAGGAGGAACAGGGTTTGTGTTGTGTTTTATCAGGAGGAACAGGGTTTGTGTTGTGTTTTATCAGGAGGAACAGGGTTTGTTTTAGCTTTTGGTTTTCTTTAGCTTCATGTTTATGTTCTGCCTTGGAGCAGCACTGTACCAAAGACGTTGTATATTTAACATGGCTGGGTGTTGGTTTAAAGCCTGTTCGGGACAGGAGATTGCTGGGTGTAGCCCTCTGGAGGGGGTGAGGCGGTGGGAAGGCCAGACAAACGTACCGTAGGAAAAGGGTACGACGTCACGGTATTCAACAGGCACAGCAGACTGTGATAGGTTGGGAGGAAGGTCAGGGCTAGTAGCAGACGGCAGTATTGGGGAGAGAATGGAGGTTGGTGGAGAGGTTAGCTCACAGGCAGGAAGTACTGCACGGTGGTGGCGGGGGGAGGGGGGGGTAGTTAGCTCACAGCAGCATTGGATCTTGAGAACGACTACAGAAATACAATAAGACAGTAGATATACTACTGTACTGCTGTCAGAGGAGGAGATGGGTACTGCATATCCTACATCAGAGCTTTACATTAAGACAGTAGATATACTACTGTACTGCTGTCAGAGGAGGAGAGGGGTTCTGCATATCCTACATCAGAGCTTTACATTAAGACAGTAGATATACTGCTGTCAGAGGAGGAGAGGGGTACTGCATATCCTACATCAGAGCTTTACATTAAGACAGTAGATATACTACTGTCAGAGGAGGAGATGGGTACTGCATATCCTACATCAGATCTTTACATTAAGACAGTAGATATACTACTGTACTACTGTCAGAGGAGGAGATGGGTTCTGCATATCCTACATCAGAGCTTTACATTAAGACAGTAGATATACTACTGTACTGCTGTCAGAGGAGGAGATGGGTTCTGCATATCCTACATCAGAGCTTTACATTAAGACAGTAGATATACTACTGTACTGCTGTCAGAGGAGGAGATGGGTACTGCATATCCTACATCAGAGCTTTACATTAAGACAGTAGATATACTACTGTACTGCTGTCAGAGGAGGAGATGGGTTCTGCATATCCTACATCAGAGCTTTACATTAAGACAGTAGATATACTACTGTACTGCTTTCAGAGGAGGAGAGGGGTTCTGCATATCCTACATCAGAGCTTTACATTAAGACAGTAGATATACTACTGTCAGAGGAGGGGAGATGGGTTCTGCATATCCTACATCAGAGCTTTACATTAAGACAGTAGATATACTACTGTCAGAGGAGGAGATGGGTACTGCATATCCTATCCTACATCAGAGATTTACATTAAGACAGAGGAGGAGTTGGGTAGATCCTACATCAGAGCTTTACATTAAGACAGTAGTACTGCTGTCAGAGGAGGAGATGGGTACTGCATATCCTACATCAGAGCTTTACATTAAGACAGTAGATATATACTGCTGTCAGAGGAGGAGATGGGTTCTGCATATCCTACATCAGAGCTTTACATTAAGACAGTAGATATACTACTGTACTGCTGTCAGAGGAGGAGATGGGTTCTGCATATCCTACATCAGAGCTTTACATTAAGACAGTAGATATACTACTGTACTGCTGTCAGAGGAGGAGATGGGTACTGCATATCCTACATCAGAGCTTTACATTAAGACAGTAGATATACTACCGTACTGCTGTCAGAGGAGGAGAGGGGTACTGCATATCCTACATCAGAGCTTTACATTAAGACAGTAGATATACTACTGTACTGCTGTCAGAGGAGGAGATGGGTTCTGCATATCCTACATCAGAGCTTTACATTAAGACAGTAGATATACTACTGTACTGCTGTCAGAGGAGGAGATGGGTTCTGCATATCCTGCATCAGAGCTTTACATTAAGACAGTAGATATACTGCTGTCAGAGGAGGAGAGGGGTTCTGCATATCCTGCATCAGAGCTTTACATTAAGACAGTAGATATACTGCTGTCAGAGGAGGAGATGGGTACTGCATATCCTGCATCAGAGCTTTACATTAAGACAGTAGATATACTACTGTCAGAGGAGGAGATGGGTACTGCATATCCTGCATCAGAGCTTTACATTAAGACAGTAGATATACTACTGTCAGAGGAGGAGATGGGTACTGCATATCCTACATCAGAGCTTTACATTAAGACAGTAGATATACTGCTGTCAGAGGAGGAGAGGGGTTCTGCATATCCTACATCAGAGCTTTACATTAAGACAGTAGATATACTACTGTCAGAGGAGGAGAGGGGTTCTGCATATCCTACATCAGAGCTTTACATTAAGACAGTAGATATACTGCTGTCAGAGGAGGAGAGGGGTTCTGCATATCCTACATCAGAGCTTTACATTAAGACAGTAGATATACTACTGTACTGCTGTCAGAGGAGGAGATGGGTACTGCATATCCTACATCAGAGCTTTACATTAAGACAGTAGATATACTACTGTACTGCTGTCAGAGGAGGAGATGGGTTCTGCATATCCTACATCAGAGCTTTACATTAAGACAGTAGATATACTGCTGTCAGAGGAGGAGATGGGTTCTGCATATCCTGCATCAGAGCTTTACATTAAGACAGTAGATATACTGCTGTCAGAGGAGGAGATGGGTACTGCATATCCTACATCAGAGCTTTACATTAAGACAGTAGATATACTGCTGTCAGAGGAGGAGATGGGTACTGCATATCCTACATCAGAGCTTTACATTAAGACAGTAGATATACTACTGTACTGCTGTCAGAGGAGGAGATGGGTACTGCATATCCTGCATCAGAGCTTTACATGAAGACAGTAGATATACTGCTGTCAGAGGAGGAGATGGGTACTGCATATCCTACATCAGAGCTTTACATTAAGACAGTAGATATACTACTGTACTGCTGTCAGAGGAGGAGAGGGGTTCTGCATATCCTGCATCAGAGCTTTACATGAAGACAGTAGATATACTACTGTACTGCTGTCAGAGGAGGAGATGGGTACTGCATATCCTACATCAGAGCTTTACATTAAGACAGTAGATATACTACTGTACTGCTGTCAGAGGAGGAGAGGGGTTCTGCATATCCTACATCAGAGCTTTACATTAAGACAGTAGATATACTGCTGTCAGAGGAGGAGAGGGGTACTGCATATCCTACATCAGAGCTTTACATTAAGACAGTAGATATACTGCTGTCAGAGGAGGAGAGGGGTACTGCATATCCTACATCAGAGCTTTACATTAAGACAGTAGATATACTACTGTACTGCTGTCAGAGGAGGAGATGGGTTCTGCATATCCTACATCAGAGCTTTACATTAAGACAGTAGATATACTACTGTACTGCTGTCAGAGGAGGAGATGGGTTCTGCATATCCTACATCAGAGCTTTACATTAAGACAGTAGATATACTACTGTACTGCTGTCAGAGGAGGAGATGGGTTCTGCATATCCTACATCAGAGCTTTACATTAAGACAGTAGATATACTACTGTACTGCTGTCAGAGGAGGAGATGGGTTCTGCATATCCTACATCAGAGCTTTACATTAAGACAGTAGATATACTACTGTACTGCTTTCAGAGGAGGAGAGGGGTTCTGCATATCCTACATCAGAGCTTTACATTAAGACAGTAGATATACTACTGTCAGAGGAGGAGATGGGTTCTGCATATCCTACATCAGAGCTTTACATTAAGACAGTAGATATACTACTGTCAGAGGAGGAGATGGGTACTGCATATCCTACATCAGAGCTTTACATTAAGACAGTAGATATACTACCGTACTGCTGTCAGAGGAGGAGAGGGGTACTGCATATCCTACATCAGAGCTTTACATTAAGACAGTAGATATACTACTGTACTGCTGTCAGAGGAGGAGATGGGTTCTGCATATCCTACATCAGAGCTTTACATTAAGACAGTAGATATACTACTGTACTGCTGTCAGAGGAGGAGATGGGTTCTGCATATCCTACATCAGAGCTTTACATTAAGACAGTAGATATACTACTGTACTGCTGTCAGAGGAGGAGATGGGTACTGCATATCCTACATCAGAGCTTTACATTAAGACAGTAGATATACTACCGTACTGCTGTCAGAGGAGGAGAGGGGTACTGCATATCCTACATCAGAGCTTTACATTAAGACAGTAGATATACTACTGTACTGCTGTCAGAGGAGGAGATGGGTTCTGCATATCCTACATCAGAGCTTTACATTAAGACAGTAGATATACTACTGTACTGCTGTCAGAGGAGGAGATGGGTTCTGCATATCCTACATCAGAGCTTTACATTAAGACAGTAGACTGCTGGAGGAGATGGGTTCTGCATATCCTGCATCAGAGCTTTACATTAAGACAGTAGATATACTGCTGTCAGAGGAGGAGAGGGGTTCTGCATATCCTGCATCAGAGCTTTACATTAAGACAGTAGATATACTGCTGTCAGAGGAGGAGATGGGTACTGCATATCCTGCATCAGAGCTTTACATTAAGACAGTAGATATACTACTGTCAGAGGAGGAGATGGGTACTGCATATCCTGCATCAGAGCTTTACATTAAGACAGTAGATATACTACTGTCAGAGGAGGAGATGGGTACTGCATATCCTACATCAGAGCTTTACATTAAGACAGTAGATATACTGCTGTCAGAGGAGGAGAGGGGTTCTGCATATCCTACATCAGAGCTTTACATTAAGACAGTAGATATACTACTGCTGTCAGAGGAGGAGAGGGGTTCTGCATATCCTACATCAGAGCTTTACATTAAGACAGTAGATATACTGCTGTCAGAGGAGGAGAGGGGTTCTGCATATCCTACATCAGAGCTTTACATTAAGACAGTAGATATACTACTGTACTGCTGTCAGAGGAGGAGATGGGTACTGCATATCCTACATCAGAGCTTTACATTAAGACAGTAGATATACTACTGTACTGCTGTCAGAGGAGGAGATGGGTTCTGCATATCCTACATCAGAGCTTTACATTAAGACAGTAGACTACTGTACTGCTGTCAGAGGAGGAGATGGGTTCTGCATATCCTACATCAGAGCTTTACATTAAGACAGTAGATATACTGCTGTCAGAGGAGGAGATGGGTACTGCATATCCTACATCAGAGCTTTACATTAAGACAGTAGATATACTGCTGTCAGAGGAGGAGAGGGGGTACTGCATATCCTACATCAGAGCTTTACATTAAGACAGTAGATATACTACTGTACTGCTGTCAGAGGAGGAGATGGGTACTGCATATCCTGCATCAGAGCTTTACATGAAGACAGTAGATATACTGCTGTCAGAGGAGGAGATGGGTACTGCATATCCTACATCAGAGCTTTACATTAAGACAGTAGATATACTACTGTACTGCTGTCAGAGGAGGAGAGGGGTTCTGCATATCCTGCATCAGAGCTTTACATGAAGACAGTAGATATACTACTGTACTGCTGGCAGAGGAGGAGAGGGGTTCTGCATATCCTACATCAGAGCTTTACATTAAGACAGTAGATATACTGCTGTCAGAGGAGGAGAGGGGTTCTGCATATCCTGCATCAGAGCTTTACATGAAGCCTGACAAGGCATGTTACACGATGTGTGTAAAATCTTACTGCTCACTCACAGCTGTGGGGTGTTCAGTGTCACCTCACACATCAGACGACCCTTGACCTTTTTGAAAGTCCCCTCTGACCCTGACAGGTTCTAATAGGACGGGGGTCAAGGGTGGTGGCAATGGGGGGGAGGCAGACAGGGGAACTGTCTGACAACTTGATGGGAGACAGACACAGACAGACAGACAGACAGACAGACAGACAGACAGACAGACAGACAGACAGACAGACAGACAGACAGACAGACAGACAGACAGACAGACAGACAGACAGACAGACAGACAGACAGACAGACAGACAGACACGCTGAACAGGATGGTACTCAGACCGACACAGACCGACAGACAGACCGACAGACCGACAGACAGACAGACAGACAGACAGAACACACTGAGCACATTAACAATAACATATTGTGGATCACAATATGGATTTGCTTAGCATGCAATCTCCTCGGGTCATTTCCCCTGACCTGAAACACCCTTAACCTTCTGAGACAGATTTAGCCGCAAAAAGGCAAAAACTTTTGCATGCTTATTGGGCAAATAGGGAAATATTTCCTGCACCATCAGTAACACTGAACTCTCACAGGGCTTTCGGCCCGGGGTGTGTGTGTGTGTGTGTGTGTGTGTGTGTGTGTGTGTGTGTGTGTGTGTGTGTGTGTGTGGTATACATGCATACATGCATAAAGAGTTAAACAATCAGCACTATTCGATTTTTTTGTATAATAGCAGTGGGAGTAGATAGATGGGAGTAGATAGACTCAATCCCAAATAGCACCCTATTCCCTATATAGTGCACTACTTTAGACCAGGACACTTATGTCTCAGGTTAAAAGTAGTGCACTATAAAGTGGGAAAGGGTGCCATTTGTGACGAAACATTGTAGTCATCAGACTCCTCCAGCTCCAGTCAGGCCTCTGACCCCTCTCTGCTGGGAGGAGGGTCCCCGTCGTACAGGGTCAGGGCCTATAGAGGTCAGGGGTCAGAGGTTAAGGGGTTGACTAATCCATTACTCAGCCAAGCAGGAGAGGACATAACCGAGGGTGTTTAGACTGTTTCCTGTCTTGTAAACGGTCCCAGACCAGAGCCTTAACGGTCAAGGTGCGTATTAGATGTGGGAATTCAGATCTGACGTCATTATTTTAGCACTAACCCACCTGGTGAGTGGTGTGACTGAATCTCCCAGGGATGTTGTAGAGCGTTTTAAGGCGTCTCTAATAAAAGCCTGGCTCACATGTATAAATATCACCGAGATGGATTGTGGGAATTTAGGGTCCGTAGGGTTTAGTGGTTCATTTTCAGTCATCTGTTGTAGTCCCTTTATACAGGCCTCCTTCCCCTCATTCCCCTGAGTAGCTTTATACAGCACTCCTTCCTCTCATTCCACTGTGTAGCTTTATACAGGCCTCCTTCCCCTCATTCCTCTGAGTAGCTTTATACAGGCCTCCTTCCCCTCATTCCTCTGAGTAGCTTTATACAGCCCTCCTTCCCCTCATTCCTCTGAGTAGCTTTATACAGGCCTCCTTCCCCTCATTCCTCTGAGTAGCTTTATACAGGCCTCCTTCCCCTCATTCCTCTGAGTAGCTTTATACAGGCCTCCTTCCCCTCGTTCCTCTGAGTAGCTTTATACAGCACTCCTTCCCCTCATTCCTCTGAGTAGCTTTATTCCTCTGAGTAGCTTTATACAGGCCTCCTTCCCCTCATTCCTCTGAGTAGCTTTATACAGGCCTCCTTCCCCTCATTCCTCTGAGTAGCTTTATACAGGCCTCCTTCCCCTCATTCCTCTGAGTAGCTTTATACAGGCCTCCTTCCCCTCGTTCCTCTGAGTAGCTTTATACAGGCCTCCTTCCCCTCATTCCTCTGAGGAGCTTTAATTGTTCTTCTGCATTTGCTCCATGACAGTTCATTGTCACCACTATGTGTAATCAGGAAAATGTTATCTTCCCACAGGAGCAGTTGAAGATGCTCTAGAGGTCGTCAGGCAGTTTTGAGTTGGGAAGTTCAATGTTATCCAAGGCCCTCACACAGTCAGACAGTCTCCTGTCCTGGTCTCTAGTAATACACTGTTGACCTCAGCATATCACACAGTCAGACAGTCTCCTGTCCTCTAGTAATACACTGTTGACCTCAGCATATCACACAGCCAGACAGTCTCCTGTCCTCTAGTAATACACTGTTGACCTCAGCATATCACACAGTCAGACAGTCTCCTGTCCTGGTCTCTAGTAATACACTGTTGACCTCAGCATATCACACAGTCAGACAGTCTCCTGTCCTATTCTCTAGTAATACACTGTTGACCTCAGCATATCACACAGCCAGACAGTCTCCTGTCCTGGTCTCTAGTAATACACTGTTGACCTCAGCATATCACACAGCCAGACAGTCTCCTGTCCTGGTCTCTAGTAATACACTGTTGACCTCAGCATATCACACAGTCAGACAGTCTCCTGGTCTCTAGTAATACACTGTTGACCTCAGCATATCACACAGTCAGACAGTCTCCTGTCCTCTAGTAATACACTGTTGACCTCAGCATATCACACAGTCAGACAGTCTCCTGTCCTCTAGTAATACACTGTTGACCTCAGCATATCACACAGCCAGACAGTCTCCTGTCCTCTAGTAATACACTGTTGACCTCAGCATATCACACAGTCAGACAGTCTCCTGTCCTGGTCTCTAGTAATACACTGTTGACCTCAGCATATCACACAGTCAGACAGTCTCCTGTCCTATTCTCTAGTAATACACTGTTGACCTCAGCATATCACACAGCCAGACAGTCTCCTGTCCTGGTCTCTAGTAATACACTGTTGACCTCAGCATATCACACAGCCAGACAGTCTCCTGTCCTGGTCTCTAGTAATACACTGTTGACCTCAGCATATCACACAGTCAGACAGTCTCCTGGTCTCTAGTAATACACTGTTGACCTCAGCATATCACACAGTCAGACAGTCTCCTGTCCTCTAGTAATACACTGTTGACCTCAGCATATCACACAGTCAGACAGTCTCCTGGTCTCTAGTAATACACTGTTGACCTCAGCATATCACACAGCCAGACAGTCTCCTGTCCTCTAGTAATACACTGTTGACCTCAGCATATCACACAGTCAGACAGTCTCCTGTCCTGTCCTCTAGTAATACACTGTTGACCTCAGCATATCACACAGTCAGACAGTCTCCTGTCCTCTAGTAATACACTGTTGACCTCAGCATATCACACAGCCAGACAGTCTCCTGTCCTGTCCTCTAGTAATACACTGTTGACCTCAGCATATCACACAGTCAGACAGTCTCCTGTCCTGTCCTCTAGTAATACACTGTAGACCTCAGCATATCACACAGCCAGACAGTCTCCTGTCCTGTCCTCTAGTAATACACTGTAGACCTCAGCATATCACACAGCCAGACAGTCTCCTGTCCTGTCCTCTAGTAATACACTGTTGACCTCAGCATATCACACAGCCAGACAGTCTCCTGTCCTGTCCTCTAGTAATACACTGTTGACCTCAGCATATCACACAGTCAGACAGTCTCCTGGTCTCTAGTAATACACTGTTGACCTCAGCATATCACACAGCCAGACAGTCTCCTGTCCTCTAGTAATACACTGTTGACCTCAGCATATCACACAGTCAGACAGTCTCCTGGTCTCTAGTAATACACTGTTGACCTCAGCATATCACACAGTCAGACAGTCTCCTGGTCTCTAGTAATACACTGTTGACCTCAGCATATCACACAGTCAGACAGTCTCCTGGTCTCTAGTAATACACTGTTGACCTCAGCATATCACACAGTCAGACAGTCTCCTGGTCTCTAGTAATACACTGTTGACCTCAGCATATCACACAGTCAGACAGTCTCCTGTCCTGTCCTCTAGTAATACACTGTTGACCTCAGCATATCACACAGCCAGACAGTCTCCTGTCCTGTCCTCTAGTAATACACTGTAGACCTCAGCATATCACACAGCCAGACAGTCTCCTGTCCTGTCCTCTAGTAATACACTGTTGACC